>NC_068994.1:26818249-26827712 GCF_001194135.2 Octopus bimaculoides
CACACACACACACACACACACACACACACACACACACACACACACATAATATATACATATACACACACATATTTATAAATACACACACACACACATATAAAAAACAAAGTTATTTTATTCCACACAGGTAGAAATTTAGAAAAAATGAAGCTGAAAATGCCTTGGGAATTGTTTAGATTTTTTAGTTTTAAAGACTTAACTGGTTTCATAGATTTCTTTGATTTTCAAAAGTTGAGACAGAAAGATGTGGAGCTATGCTTGCTTCATGCTTCTTAAGACAGTTGCAGCATAGCTCCACATCTTTTGTACCTCGACTTTTGAAAATCAGAGAAATCTGTGAAACCAGTTAAGTCTTTAAAACTAAAAAATCTAAACAAATCCCAAGGCATTTTCAACTTCTTACTCTCTCTCTCACACACACACACACACACACACACACATATACATAGTGTAAACAGAGTTAGCGGTTATAGTAATCGACTAAGGGATAAAATATCCATATATACTATCTGTATCCGTTACCTGTATTGTCCCCGGGTATTGGTGTGCAGGCACACCATGCACATAGAGTGCAGATAACAACAGGATAAACAAGAGTTTATCAGGAACTAATGCAAATAATTAGAAAATGGAGTAAACCACAGATTAACCAATACATCGATAGGACCACATTTATAGCTTATTTTTTAATTCAAAGTATGACATAACAAATTGCACCTACCCCTTAATAGATTGTAGTATTCCCTAGACCATTACTAGCTCACTCTTTTACCTACGGACCCTGATGGTAAATTATATGCTCTTGACATATTGGGCTTCTCGACTATTTGTCTAAGCCATGTTTTCTTTCCTTTTACTTCTTCCTTTTGTTTATATTGTATGCTCTTGTTTTTCACTCTGATGAAGATCCATTGCCTTAATTCAAATGCCCTATGATGATGAAGAACTTTATTTTTGCATTTTTTTATAGACTGCATTTTGGTAACCGATCATTAACGGCTGTAAGATATGTTATGTCACTTATTTTGCTATATTTACACACATATATATATATATGATTTAATAGAAGAGTATCTTATAAAAATATGGATGTGGTTTGATTTTGCAATAATTGGAATGAGAATCAAATATGGATGCCTGAGTAAGTGAAAGATGTGAGTGGAGATGCAGTGGGATTGTTGTATACAGGTGAAGATTGTTGAGTGAGTAAAATAGTTGAGTAAGAGATGCTGGAGTGAGTGCAACATGTGTAGTGGGTAAGATGAGTGAACGTTCAGCAGTATAGAGTGCTTGTGTGTGACATATGATGATAGTTGTGATAGATGAAGGACAATGAAGACCAGCAACTATTGAACTAGAAGAAGATGTGAGTGATAAAATTTGTCAATTAAAATCAACATCAGCTGAAGCAATTAGAATACATTATAGCAAGAAACAATATAAGCACAATGACAAATATTTCAAAATACAGTGACAACAACAAATACTTCAACAATAAAACTAAAAGAAGAGAAGTAAAGCTGCTATGGCACAAGATCTTGTGTAAATAGTTAAATTACAAATCAGAACGACTCTTGTTAAAACAAGAGATGGTAATGCTGTGTTTGTTTAATGCTGCTATTGTTAGTTTAATTTTTTATCACTAAACAAAGCAATGTTTTTGCCAAAATATTACTTTATTAGGTGCTTATTTTATCATATTTTCTCAATTATTGAATTATATTTTTATGTGTTATTTTTGTCTCATAGTTCCATGGCAGATGCTAGAGTTTAATTGTTTCATGAGTGAGAGAAGACCATAATGGGGATTGGCAACAAACAGATGGTTATCAACACCATCCTTACTTCTTTTATAAAAAAAGATCATGATGGTAATAACAATACTAATAATATTAATAATGATTAAAAACATAATAATAATAATAATAATAATAATAATAATAATAATAATAATAATACTTTCTTTATTGGCCACCAGGACTGAACACAAAACATGCAGGGCAATACACAAACAAGGGACAGTGGGGTTAAACATGTAAATAGCAACAAAAAAGAAACACAACAATTAACAAGGAGATTAAACCAACAATATACTTCCCAAATAGGGGAGAGTTCCACTGAGAGGTTGCCAAAGAAACCTCACACACTTTGGACATCCTAACATGAAAGGCACCTCGGGTAGGCACCCCTCTTCTCCTCATTCCATCCAGCCCATGGGCACATACTTAGAGTTGGCTCATTTTCACGGGCCATTCTTGCCACATTTACACACCTTTTAACAAACTTACTGGGTGACAGTACCTCCCTCTTCACCATGGATTTCGATGATAGCTGGATCTGTCCTACATGTGACTATAACTGTTTGACAAAGTTCCAAAAGTCAGCAATGCATGGACACTGTATGAGAGCATGCAGAGCAGTTTCATCACTCAGCATGCATCTTGGACAAGCCTGTCTGATTGCACACCCGTACCTGTAAAGCTTATCATGAACTAGCCGAGACCTCTGGTAGCATTGCCAGGCCAGGGATCCTGCAAGTTATCCATAGGCCCTGGTCCAAAAGTCCTCCAGAAGATCCCAGCCAGCTGATCCCTCCTAATGCCCAGAACCTTTCTGAGAACTTCATCACTCTTGCCCTCCATTAATCCTCTATAGAAGTCCAAGGTGGAACTTTCACCAACTGCATTGCCCAATTTGGTTGAGGGTTGTGAGTGCTTAGAGACGCTCTAGTTTCCAAGAGTCCTGCCGCAGTCTATGCCTGATCCAGGACTGTAGCTCTGTCAAGGAGACAAGCTGTGGTAAAGTCTGTCCAACAAAAGGTGACCACACCTGCTCACCATTATGGTACTTCTGGAGATGTTGCAACCTCAGCACATGTCTGCATATCATCAGTCACGGCATTCCCAGTCCTCTATTCAATGGGTGCTGACAGCAAATGGACTGTCTAACAAGCGGTACCTGTCCCTTCCACAAGAAGCAGGAGAGCAAGCGCACCAGCCTGTTCAGCCATGAAGTGGGGCAAGGAAAGACAGTCAGGTGGTAGTAAATGACAGATGCGATATACACATTCACCACCTCCACCCAACCATTCAGGGACAGCTTCCTCTTGGCCCTTTTCTGGGTGAGACTGGCCACCCTGTCTGTCATCTCACCTCAGTTCTTGTCCACTTGGAGGTTTGGACTGAACCAGACCCTGAGCAACTTAACTGGTCCTTCCATCCAGCACCTCACAACACTGTTGGTTGGCATGGCCCTGTCTCTCCAGGTGCTGAGCTGCAGGCCCACTGACTTCATCTGCTTAATCATTGCTCCTGTCACCACTTCATATTCCCTTAGGGTGATGTCGTCCATATACACTAACATGAACCTTCCACATCTTAGTTCACATGGGATGTCTCTTGAAACATCTAGCTTCCACAGTCATGGCTTGAGTGCCAGCACATAGAGAAGAGAAGAGGTGAAAGTTATCATCCTTGATGGACTGATCATGTAATGCTAAATGATTCCAACAGGTAGCCATTTACTTTGACCATCAAACAGATGTCGCTGTACATTTCAGTGATCCAACCTCTGAAAACGGGACTGAAACCAGCCACCTTAAGGACATCCTCCAAGTATTGATGGTCGACCCTATCGAAAGCTTTTGATTGATCCAAGTTGATCAGGGCCCCACCCATGCGAGGTTCTTTACCAACCCTCTCTATGATGTATCACATAAGGTGGAGGTTGTCGTGGATAGATATGTTGGGAATAGCACAAATCAGCGCATCACCTACCACTCTGTTAATGACAAGTGCCAGCCTCTTTGCTAACACTTTATTCTTTTATTTTTATTTTACTTATTTCAGTCATTTGACTACGGCCATGCTGGAGCACTGCCTTTAGTCGATAAAATCGACCCCGGGACTTATTCTTTGTAAGCCTAGTACTTATTCTATAGGTCTCTTTTGCTGAACTGCTAAATGACGGAGACATAAACACACCAGCATCGGTTGTCAAGCAATGCTAGGGGGACAAACACGGACACACAAACATACACACACACATATATATACATATATACGACAGGCTTCTTTCAGTTTCACTGTCCATGGGATCTGTGGTGCTTTTGGATTTGCTATCAATTTAGTCCTTGAAATTGTTACTTTTGTCAGTGAAAATTACATTTCTGTGACTTTTCCTGCTGTCACAAACTGGTTTGTTTTGCATTAGAATGTTATGCCCCGCCATGCCATTTTTCACTTGCGAACATGTAAACATTTCACAAATGCTAATATTTGGGCCTTGTGCCCAAATATTATTTAATTCTTTTTTCTGAGGGCAAAGACTATTGTTTTATGCTCCCTTTTAAACAATAATATCAATGAAAACAGTGGTTTTGATAACAAAACTACCTGTCAAGCTTCCACCGACGTTCTAGCCTTCCAGCTGGAAGTATATTAATAATAATAATAAATAACAACAACAACAACAACAATGATGATGATAATAATAATAATAATAATAATAATAATAATAAGGAAGGAAAAAATACTTTCTAATTGATGTATCAATACCAGCAGATGACAACGTTTCCCTAAAAGAAATGGAGAAACTTTCAAAATACAAAGAAAATTCTAACTGGGCACCATCTGCAAGGTAAATATCATATGGCCAGTGGGGAGTACAGGTAGAGTTTATGGGATACATGCAGACCTGATGAAGTCCCTTAAATATATACTTCTAGATGGTGAGGGAGCTGGGGTGATAAGCATGAGAGAGAGAGAGTGATAGAGGATCAGAGTGTTAGAGAGAGGGTCTGATAGGTCTTAGGGCATTTTTAATTATGTTGGAAGTATATATATATATATATATATCTTACATTGCCTCACAATGTCAACTTATTGATATTCAAAATAAACAATAAGTATAACCACATCAGTATCACGTGTGAAACAGCCATAGTTACTGTCCTTTCCTCTCTGATTCATAACTAAAATATGTTAAATGCTTACTATTATCTTTCTAAAGCATCTTTTCCATGTATCTTTTCAATGTAGAAACAAGTCTTTCACCTCTCAATTTCCTATCACCACCACCATTATCACCACCACCACCACCACCATCATCATGATCATTATCATTGTCATCATTTTCATCATCATCATCATAATTATCATTGCATTTTCAATAATGATAAATGAATCGGAAATAATAATGTAGTGTGGAGCGGGGCAATGAATAATTTTTAATTCAATAATTGCTTTGTTGATAATTGCATAATTAATACAGGGCTTGTCTAATATGATGACATCTTGATGGTGGTGGTGGCTGTGCTGGTAGTGATGATGAGGAAATGTAAATGGTAGAGTGATTTGGCAATAAAAGAATGAAGTGTTTGGTCAGGTAAGGTAATGGAGGAGATAGTATTGGTGGTAGTGAAGACATTTGGCAGAAGAATAAAGGTATTGGTAGGGGTGTTGATATGCATGTCATGGTTGCACATTATTGGAGTTTGAAGTAATGATGACGGTGTTGGTATTAGCAATGATGATGGTGATGTAATGCTATTAATGCAATATTAAGATATTTTACCTTCATAGCTTCATTCTTTGCTGCCATCTGAAACAAATGAACATTTTTATATTGTTTCATTACTCTTTTATTGGTTCTTAGTCTTTGACTGTGACCATGCTGGGGCATCATTTGCAAGTATATTTACTCAATTATATTGACCCCAGTACTTAATTTAGTTTTGTCTTGTCTTGGTTTATCTTGAGTCACATCTCATTTAGAAAGTTATTTCCGCTCATGGAGAAAATATCTCAAAGAATTTACGATGACTTACACCAACATATATAACACAAAAATGTGGGATGGGAGAATGATAACAGAACACACAAAAGAAATGGACACACTACATACATACCTATATCTATCTATGTATCTGTACATCTGTCTGTTAGTCTGTTTATCTATTTATCTAGTTATAGATAGATATTGTAGTGTGTGGTTTGAAGCCCAATACCATGCCATATACAATCAAGTGGAAAATTGTAGAAAAATCCATGCCATCTAAGAAATGCAATTTATGTGTAGCTGAATTACAAATATGCTGAATTCCAGATCTGAAATTTTCAGCAAATGCAAACATATGGACAAATTGCTTTTGGTGAATTGAAGTACACCACCCTCTCCTGATTGAACAGCTGTATCACAAACTTTGGACCCCTCTGCATTGATTCATTCAGAAGTTTGGGCTTCCAACCAAGCCTTTTGCAATACCCTTAAAGTCTGAAACTTTTCAGCACTTCCTTGTATGTATATATACACAGACATGACAGAAGTAAATAAGCACCCATAAAATATCATTTTATGTTTATTCTAACATGTAAAAGTTTATGTTTTTTATTAATTGACATTTTTATGTTTCAGGTTCTATATGTGACTGTTTAATCATGCCATGTACAAAGGAAGCCTTGGAACTGTCTGAATTTCAAAGAGGTCATATTGTGGATCATTCTGAAGGTGGTCATAGCATAAAATTGCAGAAAACCTTGGGATCCTGCAATTCACCAGAGAGGGGAAGAAGTCCACATCACCTCACCCAGATCAACCAGGGCCCTCTGACAGGACCCTTTTTTTTGCTAAGAGAAGTGTGGAAGATAATCCTCATTTCAAGGCTTCTGACATAGCAGAATAAGTTAATGTCAGTCCCAGAATAGTTGTCAGGTATCTCCACAAACTTGGTTACTATGGCAGAGCAGCAAGAAGGAGGCCACTTCTACCAGCCAACATGAAGTGAAGGAGAAATTGGGCCAGTGAGATGGTAGAGAGGCCACTAGCATTTTGGAACACTATTATATTCTCTGATGAGTCTAGATTTGCTGTATTTTCTGACAGTGGTCAAGTGTGGGTCTGAAGATTCTGTGATCAAGAATTTGACATGAAAGGATTGCAGCCAACAATGAAACACTGCAGCCATTCTGTGATGGTCTAGGGAGTAATTTGGAGCAATGGTTGATCAGAGCTGGTGGAGTGTGAGGGAAACATAAACTCAGATAAATATGTTGCAGAAAGAACTTCCAATCTTCTCCAGTGGTGAAATGATTAAAGAAGACTATTTATTTGGAAGATGGGGCTCCTTGTCACATGGCTAAAACAACCCAAAATTTAATGCTTATTCTCATCTAACAGATGATAATGGCATTAAAAAGCATCCATGGCCAAGCCAGTCACCAGATATGATCCCTATTGAACACCTCTGGGACATAATGGACAGGACACTTCATAAAAAGAACAAGAAAGCATCTTCAAAGCCAGATCTTTTAAGATTACTGCATGAAACTTGGCAAGAAATTCCACAAGAGAATATTCTTCAAATGATCAGTAACATGCCTAATAGGGTCCTTGCATTGAAAAATCCAAGGGACATGTCTACTAAATATTAAATATTCACATTATAACAATTAATTAATAATTTGAATGTATAATTTCAGATTTCAATAAATGATGATTATCATCATCATCATCATCGTCGTTTAACGTCTGCTTTCCATGCTAGCATGGGTTGGACGATTTGACTAAGGACTGGTGAAACCAGATGGCTACACCAGGCTCCAATCTGATTTGGCAGAGTTTCTACAGCTGGATGCCCTTCCTAACGCCGACCACTCAGAGAGTGTAGTGGGTGCTTTTATGTGCTACCGGCATGAAGGCCAGTCAGGCGGTACTGGCAACGGCCATGCTCAAAATGGTGTATTTTATGTGCCACCCACCCAAGAGCCAGTCCAGGGGCACTGGCAACGATCTCACTCAAAAATCCTACGAAGGCCAGTCAGGTGGTACTGGCAACGGCCACGCTCAAAATGGTCTCTATTTACTTCTGTCACGTCTATATATATATATATATATATATATACACACACACACACACACACACACATATATATACATATATATACAAACATACATACACACTCACACTCACACATACACAAACATATGTAAAGTAAAGGTGAATGAAAGTAAGGAAAAGTAGAAGTAATTAATGTCTTACAGCTGTTTCTGGAATATCCAAATATTGGATCAATATGTTTCAGTATGTTGATCAATATCCCCATACACTGGGTATTCCGCCTTCAGAGACAAGATGTGTGTACAAGAAAGTTCTAGACAGAAAATTTAAAGTGTTTAGAAGTATAAAGTTCATAGTTATAGGCGCAGAGGGCATTTTAAAGCTATCAAGGGTAATTAAAAGGAGGCAGGGAGATGGCCAAATAGATAGATGAGTGTGATCAGAAGGAATATTTAACTGTGATTCAGTGGCCAGTAATGAGAGCTAAAATGTTAGAAGTGGATGCCCAACGTTGGGAAAGGGGGCATTACAATTTAAAGTTTATTTTAAAAAATTAAACATTAAGATTAAAAAATAATATATACATGTACATACATTTTTTTGTGTACTCATATATATATGCATCTCTACATCTTTACCTCCATTTGTTGCAGTTTTTGTGCAATAAAAAATGTGCATATGTACGACTAGCTGTCTGTATAGACATATACAATGCTGTTTTTGCTTTTAGTATAAATTGTCTGTGGGAAGAAACCAGTTTAAATAATGTCTATGACAACATTCTTATTCTAAATCCAAGTTGTATCTTTCCGTTTTTCCCTACAAAAGCTGTGTTTTATTCATTTTATATATGTACATATTTTGTGAGAGCTGTGTGAGCCATGTACAGGGACGTTGTCAGTAAGGTGAGGGTTGGCAACGAGTACAGTGAAGAATTCCAGGTAGAGGTAGGGGTCCACCAAGGTTCAGTCCTCAGCCCCCTCTTATTTATCATAGTCCTCCAGGCAATAACAGAGGAATTCAAGACAGGATGCCACTGGGAGCTCCTCTATGCTGATGACCTTGCACTAATTGTTGAGTCACTATCAGACCTAGAGGAGAAGTTTCAGATGTGGAAGCAAGGATTAGAATCGAAGGGCCTTAGAGTCAACCTAGCTAAAACCAAAATCCTAATAAGTAGGAAAGCAGACAAACCACAAACCCCTTCAGGTAGATGGTCCTGCTCAATCTGTAGAAAAAATGTAGGTAGAAACTCTATAAGATGTACCCAGTGTAAGCTATGGACACATAAGAGGTGCAGCAATATCAAAGGAAGGCCAACTAGGAAGATAGTTTTTGTATGTGGCAGATGTTCAGGAACAATAAACACTGAAAATGTGCAGAAAACAACTTTTGCCACATTCCAGGGAGAAAAACTAGAAGTAGTTGATAGCTTCCATTATCTAGGTGATAGCGGGGGAGGGTGCGCTGAAAATGTAGCTGCTAGAATAAGAATAGCGTGGGCAAAGTTCAGAAAGCTCTTACCTCTGCTGGTGACAAAGAGCCTCTCGCTCAGAGTAAAAGGCAGACTGTATGACACATGTGTATGAACAGCCATGCTATATGGCAGTGAAACATGGGCCATGG
>NC_068994.1:26827722-26831437 GCF_001194135.2 Octopus bimaculoides
ACATGTGTACGAACAGCCATGCTATATGGCAGTGAAACATGGGCCATGGCTGCTGAGGACATGTGTAAGCTCACAAGGAATGAAGCCAGTATGCTCCAATGGATGTGTAATGTCAGTGTGCATACTCCTCGATAGACTGTAAGTACCTTGAGAGAAAAGTTGGACCTAAGATGCATCAGTTGTGGTGTGCAAGAGAGACGATTGCACTGGTATGGTCATGTGGCGAGAATGGATGAGGATAGCTGTGTGAAAAAGTGTCACACCCTAGTGGTTGAGGAAACCTGTGGAAGAGGTAGACCAGGAAGACTTGGGATGAGGTGGTGAAGCACGACTTTTGAACATTAGGCCTCACCGAGGCAATGACTAGTGACCGAGACCTTTGGAAATATACTGTGCGTGAGAAGACCCGGCAAGCCAAGTGAGACCATAACCCGTGGCCTTTGCTAGGGGTGTAACTAGCCCATTTATGCATACCTTTTCTTCATTGGATACTAAACTCTGCTTGCGAAGACTTGTTGAGGCAAGTGAAATTGAAATCGAACCAAATTCGATGGCTGGCACCCGTGCTAGTGGAGCGCTAACAGTACCATCCAAGCATGATCATTGCCAGAGCAGCTGTCTGGCTTCCGCACTGGTGGCACGTAAAAAGCACTATTTGAGCATGATCGTTACCAGTGTCGCCTTACTGGCACTTGTGCCGGTGGCATTTGAAAAAAACATTCAAGTGAGCTTGTTGTCAGTGCTGCTGGACTGGCTCCTGTGCAGGTGGCACGTAAAATCACTATTTGAGCATGGCCGTTGCCAGTACCGCCTGACTGGCCCTCATACCAGTGGCACATAAAAGCACCCACTACACTCTTGGAGTGGTTGGTGTTAGGAAGGGCACCCAGCTGTAGAAACTCTGCCAGATCAGATTGGGGCCTGGTGCAGCCATCTGGTTTGCTAGTCTTCAGTCAAATCATCCAACTCATGCTTGCATGGAAAGCAGATGTTAAACGATGATGATGATGATGATGATGATGTTGATGATGTATGCAATGACGATTGCATTAGAAAGAAAGTGGTTGAGTTTGTTTGCCTTATCTGATTTTACAAATATATTTGGGCTTGTTTTAATGTGGTTGATTTTCTGTTTCAGCGTCTTTTCCAGTTTGTTGTTTTGCTTGTTGAAGTTTATTCTGTTGATCATTATAATTAGGTAATCTTCGAAGGGTTGTAACAATGGGTTAGGTGGCGGACATTTAGCTGTCTTAAATTCATAATTGTTGGGGAACTGTTCTTCCTTTTGGTCATTTCCATAATGGTAAATTTTCCATCTGTGACTTTGATAAAGTTTTTTGTTTTTTGTAGTAATACTTTTTGGTAGATTTTGGTAGGTTTTTTAGGTAATAGTTTTTGATAGGTTTTGACATGTTTTTTTTTTATAGAGAAGTGTATTGGGTGGTGCTGCAACTTTTCCTGTTTTTCAGTTAATGTTATGAAAGCACTCATGTCAGAACAGAGCTATTATATTGTTTGTCTTTATGCTTAGGTTTAATAAAAGCAATTTTATATTACTTTCTTGTATATCTATCATATATCTGTTGTTGTATGCCTGTAGATTGTTGTTGTTGAATGTCGTTATTATTGTATTAGTCAGTCACTTACACAATATCTAAATTATTCCAGCAAATAAAGGCAATAACTATACATATTTCAGCTTTATTATGATCTCATTAGAAAAATATAGACATTACCATACTTACTAAAATAGTTATGTGAAAATTTGAAAATTTCTTAGTAAATAGTCAAGCCTCTTAACATTGGAAAGCAGTATAGTTTAGAGAATAAGTTACTCAGTGTCACCATCTGCGTGGAAAAAAAATCTATGCTTAAGTGTTAATATATTTCGTGTAGGAAAAACAAAATCTATAGAAAATAAAACCCAAAATTTATAATTGCTAAATTTCATTTTTATTTTATTTCCAGGTGATATTCGTTCTTACTCGTGATCATGATCCTTCTGGACAAGTAGTGGAGAGCTCACTTTGGCAGTAAGTATACATTTAAAAATATATTTGGCAAATCCCAGTCTTTCCTCTTATAAATCTCATCCCACTGAAATTCTCTCTTTGCCCTGTGTATTTTTTCTTTTTTCTGCAGCCACCAATTTGCAGCTATTCAAGAAGAATCTTGACTGGGTCAGTGTCACAGATATTGTGGCAAACTCTCTTGTTGTAAATGACAGACACAACTTCTTGCTGAACAACATGCACAGATAATTTGTTTGTAGTGATCAAATGTTTGTACTGTACATTTGCTCATTCTTTCCACCAAATTGATGTTGTCTGTACAGGTGCTCAGTGTGTTACATGTCAGATGTCAAATTGATTGCAGAATAACATGAAATGAAGTATTTTGCTCAAAGCATGTAATGCATCACCCAGTCCAGGAGTCAAAACCATGATCTTATGATCATGTGACACCCTAACTACTAGGCCATGCACCTTTACCACAGATATTGTAGAGGCCCACAAAAGCTATTATCACAACCCCTTCTTTCAGCTTAAACTATTAGAATAGAATTAAGATGTACAGAAATGTCTATTCAAAATCTGTTTATGGCTTTATACTTTTGGAATGTGTAACAAATGGTTTTAGAGCATACATAGAGAAGCAGAGAGAAGAGAACTTCATTTGATCTGATGTAGTCAACAAGGACAGATGAAGAGATGGGAAG
Source organism: Octopus bimaculoides (assembly GCF_001194135.2). Lineage (NCBI taxonomy): Eukaryota > Metazoa > Mollusca > Cephalopoda > Octopoda > Octopodidae > Octopus > Octopus bimaculoides. The sequence goes on from NC_068994.1 coordinate 26,830,442, forward strand.
AACATGTTGTTGAGAGGAAAATACGTTGGGATGAGATATGGAAGTGGACGACATTTCGGCTAAGTTTTCTGATTCGTTCATCCTATGATGTTTTGCCATCACCTACGAATCTAGTAAGATGGAACATCTCAGAGAATGGCATATGCAAATGCGGAAAGGTCGGAACACTGAAAGGTTATCTTGAATGCTATGAAGAACCAAATTCATCTCAACCGTTGAAAGTACCATCTAGAGATTTTATTACCTTCATGCACTCAGGTCAATGGATCCGTTTCAAGAAGCAGAACAAGAAACTTCCTGTGAGAGATAAAAAGTGGAACGGCTATAGGGAAGTGACTGCAGATTTACCTGGGTGCCAGGTATTCTTTCCCATCCCAGTTACGGAAAAAACGGACATTTTAATGTGGTGTGAAAGAAGGAAAATTGTAAATCTAGTCCAGTTAACAGTTCCTCATGAAGATAACATGGACACTGTGTGGGCTTGAAAGATTGACCATTATGTAAACCTTCTCAAGAAATGTGAAGACAGGCTGGAAAGCGGAGCATTTTCCAATTGAAGTTGGATGTAGAGGGTTTGTTGGACACAGTGTGTGATGACTGCTGTTATCGTTAGGCCTAACTCATCGTAAGGTAAATACCACCATGAGTGATATCCAAACTACAGTGGAGAAGGCTAGCCACTGGATTTGGTTAAAAAGAGACGATGAGCGATGGCTAGAGAAATATTGAGCTTTGTTTTTAATAACCAGTTGATCTAGCAAGCGGGGCATCATATCAGTGAGGGGGGAAATGGTGTATTTTATGTGCCACCGACACAAAAGCTAGTCCAGGGGCACTGGCAACGAACTCGCTCGAAAACCCCTACGAAGGCCAGTCAGGTGGTACTGGCAACGGTCACGCTCAAAATGGTGCATCTTATGTGCCACCCGCACAAGAGCCAGTTCAGGGGCACCGGCAACGATCTCGCTCGAAGAAATTTCATGTGTCACCCGCACA
>NC_068994.1:26831447-26844712 GCF_001194135.2 Octopus bimaculoides
GGAGCCGGCCCAGGGGCACCGGCAACGATCTCGCTCGAAAGATTTCATGTGTCGCCCGCACATGAGCCAGTCCAGCGGCACTGGCAATGATCCCGCTCAAAACATTTCATGTGTCGCCCACACATGAGCCAGTCCAGGGGCACTGGCATCGATCCCGCTCGATAGATTTCATGTGTCTCCCGCACATGAGCCAGTCCAGGGGCACTGGAATGACAAAATTAGATGTGTTGAGAGATAAATTATAATTAGATGTAGTATATAGGTGTAGTATGCAGGTGGAGCCTAGTATGTGATGCATATGGATGAGAACAGCTGCATAAGTAAATACTAATCACTTAATTTATTAGAGTTTGTGGAAGAGAGAGACCTAGAAAGAACTGGGGTGAAATGGTGAAAACTGATTTCAGTACCTTTAAAGCACATGGAGGAGATGACAAAGGACTGGAATGATTGAGAAAATGTACCTATGCTGCTAAAACAGATCCTGCGAGTACATTGTATTTATATGTGCACAGCCTCAATGTTGCCATCACCTCCTTCAATTTTGTCATTCCCACACGCACTCTCTCTATCTATCTTTGACCCCTTCATCACATGCCTAATTGCAGTATTCTGCTGTTGTGCTACATGTGAGCAGAATGGCATACTTCACCAGTTTCTCCTTGGTGCACTTATCTTTCACACTACCCACAACCATTTCATTTGATAGCCATCCTTCATTCTTAATACTACTCTCTGCTCCTTTTCCACATTCATCACTCTTTTGTTTTATCAAACGATCTCTGCCTAATTGCTATTTGGTAATAGTAACACATCCCCTACAAGCAGAGATAATTGTAATAAATCAATAATTTATGTTGGATAGTATTTGATATACCTATATTTGCCCAGTTGTTCAAAGGCATGTTGCAAGCCACTCTCAGTTATTTCTCTTAACTTATTTTTGTTTCAATTATGCTAATTACTTGGGTCATAAGTTAGCCTTGGTAATGCGACCTACTCTTTTGTATGTGTGTAAATCTAAGTCCCTTTGTTACATGGGATAAGATGGGAAATTGTTGTGCTGATGATGTCTCCAGAAAATAATAAGCCTGACCATTTTGTTAATGACATATCAACTTCAAGGAATTTTTGAATCTTGGGATTATCTCCTCTTCTCACATGGAGCAGATCTCAATTGCTATTCTGGTAATTGTAAGACATTCTCTAGAGGCTGAGATTATTTTAATAATTCAAGAATTTATGTCATGCAATTTGATGTACCTGTATTTGTCCATTAAATATTTAGTTCATTCAGTTGCAGTACATATTCATCCTAAATGCACAAAAATTCTACATTAGAGGACACTTATCCAATAGAAACACGGATTGGAATTTAATGAGAATAATACACTCACGCATGCAGGCACACATGCATGCAGAGTGAGAGAGAGAGAGAGAGAGAGAGAGAGAGAGAGAGAGAAAGAGAGAGATAGAGAGAAAGAGAGAGAGAGAGAGAGAGCAGTATAGCACTATGAATGTTTTACATGTTGTTTTGGTGTGGTTTTTCTCTTCCGTATTTACCATGCTGGCTTTCACAACTGTGTGGCTGCTGAAGTGCTGGAAATAGTAACCAAATCTCCCCAAAATAACAATGTGTCGTTTTAAAAAACGAATAAACATATTAGATACATTATTTACATTATTTACATTTGACGGATATTTGTCCTCATCTTGTTTGTTGTTAACATAACGTTTTGGCTGATATACCCTCCAGCCTTTGTCAGGTGTCTTGGGGAAATTTTGAACCTGGGTTCTCATTCCTAACGATGTTACTATTATTATATTATTATTATTATTACTATTATTAATCAGGTCGCTGCTGTGAATCGAACTAAAAATCTTGGGGTTAGTAGCCCGCGCTCTTAACCACTACGCCATATGCCTGTGGGCAATTATGGAGTGAATTTAGGGCTTATAAATCTAATATTTTTCTATCCTTCCTCAATACCGGTTCCCATATGCTATTCATATCTGCACTCGGTCTGCTTAGGAGGTTGTTGTGTCCTAGCATATGTGCATATTAGATACACTTAGACACCCCTAAACTGATGGGATGATCATGGCAAGAATAGGGATAAAAGCAAAAGTAATATCATCAGCAGCAGGATCATCATCATATTATGGTTATCATCACCACAATTACCATTATCATCATAATCATTTTCATCATCATTAATCATCCTCTTCTTCCTCCTCTTCATCATCATCATCATCATCATTCTCTTCCTCCTCTTCATCATCATCATTATCATCATCATCATCATCATCATTCTCTTCCTCCTCTTCTTCATCATCATTATCAACAGCAGTACCAACATCATGTCTTTACCATGATGACTGCCACCACCATCATCATCATCATCATATCAAGTTCCACAGACCTCTGGGTCATCAAAATTTATTTCTGATATCTGTTGTATTAATGGATGTGAGATAACTCACCTTGGGATAGAACAATAGGTTACTATTGGTAAATTTCCTGTAATAAGAATTCAACTCACCTCTGAAAATCAATGAAGCATTTCTCAGTTTTGAAATTCTGCCATCACTAGAACTGGCCAATATTTCCTCCTGCTACTGCCACTGCTGCCATTGCAAACACCTACCACTTATCACTACCAACACTACCACCACAAAAAACCCCTTACCCACCATTATTACTATCATAAATATTAGCACCACTACAACTACCACCACAACAACACAATCTCCATTATAACTAACACTACTACAAACACTACCACCCCTACAAGCACTACCACCCCTACAAGCATATCACTACCACCATCTCTGCCAAATGAGTACTGATATTACTATTCTCACAATTGCCACCACCACCTCAAGTAACACTAGTACTGATACCATTGCCTTCAGCACTACACAACTAATACTAATCTAACTCCACAACCATTATTATTGCTACCAGCATCACTACTACCACCACCACTACCACCACCAGCATCATCACCACCACCACCACCACCACCACCCATTACTAGCCATCACAATCGCTACTGTTATGACCACTAATTTCTCAACACACACTGACTGTCACATCCTATCACCACCCCTCACTCATCACTATCAATACCTTCTCTACCACCACCATTATAAAGGAACAAAGGAAGAAAAACAAAAAAACAACCACTTGTCAAATCTTCAGTTGGCAGTTAAATGAAGACTTGTTGGTGCTGTGCCATTTCTGTAGAATGTCATGTCTGAAATAGTGAAGAATTTTAAATTATTTCTTTGTTAGATTTTCAGAGTGACATGAGCATTTCTTCTGAATGTTAACAGCAAAATTTTATTGTTAGGAATAATGAAAATAGCAATAACAATTAGAACTATAGCAATAATAACAATAACAATTTCTTTATTAGCCACAAGGAGGACAACTGATAGCACATTATTCATAATGGCTTCAGATTTGGGACATACTATTAACAATAATAGTAATTCTTTCTAATTTTGGCACAAGGCCTGCAATTTTGAGGGAAGTGGGCAAGTTGATTACACTAATCCCAGTACTTGACTGGTAATTTCTTGACCCCAAAAGAATGAAAGGTGAAATTGACCTCAGTGGAATTTAAACTCTAAATATAAACAGCCAAAGGAAATGCCTTTAAGCAATTTGTCCAGTACACTAATGAACATGCCACCTCGCCATCTTAATTATTGATAATAATAATAATAATAATTAGGCGTAGGAGTGGCTCATAGGCACAGGAGTGGCTGTGTGGTAAGTAACTTGCTTACCAACCACATGGTTCTGGGTTCAGTCCCACTGCGTGGCACCTTGGGCAAGTGTCTTCTACTGTAGCCTCGGGCTGACCAAAGCCTTGTGAGTGGATTTAGCAGATGGAAACTGAAAGAAGTTCGTCGTATATATGTATATGTGTGTGTGTGTGTGTTTGTGTGTCTGTGTTTGCCCCCCATCATCACTTGACAACCGATGCTGGTGTGTTTATGTCCCCGTAACTTAGCGGTTCAGCAAAAGAGGTCGATAGAATAAGTACTAGGCTTACAAAGAATAAGTCTTGGGGTTGATTTGCTCGACTAAAGGCGGTGCTCAGCATGGCCGCAGTCAAATGACTGAAACAAGTAAAAGAGTAAATAAATGCCCTGATGCAGTACCAGGTAGTGACTCTTGTAGCTTCTGATCTTAACTGATTGGAAGTGTTATCATGTTTTGTGTTGGTATAAAAGATGGGCTACAGCAAATATACAGCTTGCACAATAATAATAATAATAATAATAATAATAATAATAATAATGACTTGGTGTTAGAAAAGCATTATTAGAAGACCTTGTGGGTAGGGGGCCTTGAATTGGCAGAGCTGCAACCACTTAGGTAAAGGTTTGGAGAGAAGAACCTTATTATAAAATAGAAAATCATTGTGAAATTTGATAAGGATTAGTAGAGAAATGTGTGGGGTCTGGAATGTTTGATTTGAAAGTAAAATAATGTTAAATACTGTAAGAATGTTTAATTTGGAGGTAAAGGAAGGAATAAAGAATGGTGAATGTGTATGTAAGAAAGTGTTGAATTTTACAACCTTCATCCAGTTTCCAAAATTCTTTGCTTATTAAAGCCTCATCTGAACACATACAGTTTTGCTTAGATACATATGTACACATTTTTACAAACACATAACCTTGTGTAGTTGCATTATTAATTTCAGTTTTAATTTGTACCCATTATCTATTAAATTAGCTCTTAGAAATAAGTTCTGTAGGATATTTGGCATAAACAAGAGTACATTGGTGTGAACACAAACTGTTTGTGATACTCATCATATCAAAATTTTGCTTGAGTCCTTATAACCAAAGTGAAGATAAGCTTTTGACTGACTGTTTAATTTTCACCTTCACATTTTATCACAAACCCTCTGGTGAATTCCAAAGATCAACCAGCACAAGTCTACCCACTCCCTTACAATTATAGGAAAGTGCATCGTTTTCTCTCTTTCATCATCTTTTTTTGTTCTCTTTTTCCACCAACTATATGAGGTTTGATCAAAAAGTATCTGGACTGTTGCCATAGTAATGAAGCTAAAGCATGCAGAGTGAAGCCACTTGGCAAAGATTGACCTTGAACAATGCTGTGCATGCACTCAAAGTTCTAACATTCTAGCTCACTTCTGCTGGTTACAGCAGTGCTTGGAAGGAAGGTGTGTAGCCTGTGATCATCGCATTGACCATGACAGAGAAAGTTGTCATGGCAATACCTGCTCAGAGGCCCGTGCAAAGTTGCAGAAAGTGTATGGAGAGGAGTGTATGAGCTTCACACAAGTGTACAAGTGCTTCAGACGTTTCCAAGATGGCTGAAAAAATGTTGATATTGATGAATGTTTTGGGAGACTTGCAGCCATCAGAACTGAGATAAACATCATAGATGTGTGCAGCTGTGAGGGGAAATCGTCAAATCGCCAGAGGATGTGCAGATTAGTTACGGTTCAGTTCAGTCCAGTCCATAATCATTGAAGATTTGGGTATGAGATGCATATCTGCCAAGTTTGTGCCAATACTACATTCAGTTGACCAAAAAGACACTCGGGTTTCAGTTGCACAAGATCTTCTTGATTGTGTTGAGAATGATGAAAGCTTTTTGAAAACTTTGTGTAGGACTCTGAGCAGATATCATCAAGCTTTTGGCAAAATTTGATGCAGATTCTCTACTCAACTTTCTCTGTTATGGTCAATGCAATGAGCACACACTACACACCTTCCTTCCAATCACTACTGTAAACAGCGGAAGTAAGCTAGAATGTTAAAACTTAGTGAGCATGCACTGCAGAGTTCGAGGTCAATGTGTGCCAAGCGGCTTCACTCTGCATATTTTAGCTTCGTTACTGTAGCAACAGTCTGTATACTTACTGATCAGATCATATATATTGTTCCCATTCAGGTTTCCAATATACTTGCCTATGTATTCTAAACAATGGATGACAGCGAATGTGAAATTCAAACCTCTCTCTCTCTCTCTCTCTCTCTCTCTCTCTCTCTCTCTCTCTCTCTCTCTCTCTCTCTCTCTCTCTCTCTCTCTCTCTCTCTCTCACACACACACACACACACACACACACACACATTCACAATCACATTACTACATGGGTTCTTGATGAAGATTCAATACAGATGTGAACCATTTTTTTCCTTTCACTCAAGAAAGTTGATAATTTATATTAAGCTGATTGCTTTATCTCACACATACACATGTACACATGTATGTGTATCATAATGTAAGAGTTGTAATGTATATAAAGATATATTTTATGTAGTGCAAATCATCATCATCATCATCATCTTCATTTAACATCCGCTTTCCATGCTAGCATGGGTTAGACGATTTGACTGAGGACTGGTGAACCAGATGGCTACACCAGGCTCCAATCTAACTTGGCAGAGTTTCTACAGCTTGATGCCCTTCCTAATGCCAACCACTCCGAGAGTGTAGTGGGTGCTTTTACGTGCCACCGGTACGAAAGAATTCAGTACATTGGGTAGAGTGGACAGGTATGTTTATAATGTCAAAAATTGACAGACTTTAGTATTTTGCCCCAGTCTTGGCTGTTAACAGTTGTCGTGTGTGTGTGTGTGTGTATATGTGTGTGTGTGTGTGTGTGTGTTTACATATACATACAATCACATATACAAGTTGTACCATACCTAACTACTGACAGTCTTACCTCTCAAACATTCTACCATTCTCTATTAATACAGCTGGGGAATATATGTGGTTCCCTTGTGGGATCGTCATTAATACAAAGAAAATAACCATCCCCTCACAACATGAGGTGAGAATAGAAATTTTAATTTGAAATTATGAAATTACAAGGAAAAAATGCATAGGGTTCGCCTATTTATTTTTTTGTGTGTGTGTGTTTACTTATGACTAGTGATTACAATTTTTAATTGGTAATAACCATGTATAGCATTATTTCATTCTTTTTAGAAATCGTCAACACTTTGCTTGTTAATGAGACATTTCATTAAAATTAAAGATAGAATTAATTACAATTTGGAGAAAATTCATGAAATTTAGTTTGTTCTTTGCATTTACATACAGAATAATTGCAATTTTCAAAGGAAATTCTAGCAGCTGGTAATGTTATATTTTAAGCAACGAACACATATGTACCTACAGAGGTGCAAGCATGGCTGTGTAGTTATGAAGTTCATTTCTCAACTAGTTGGTATTAAGTTCAGTCCCAATATGTGGCACTTTCAGCAACTGTCTTCTTCTGTAGCCACTGGTTGACCAAAACCTTATTAAAGGATTTCTAGATTGAATCTGAAAGAAGCCTGTTATACATGTTTGTTTGTTTGTGTGTGTGTGCTCGTGCGCGTGTGCATGCATGAATAGATAGTTATGTGTGCACACATGTGTTTCTGTATTTGTTTACATTTGTCATCATCATCATTATCGTCGTTTAACATCCGTTTTCCATGCTAGCATGGGTTAGATGGTTCGTCCAGGGTCTGGGAAGCCAGGAGGCTGCACCAGGCTCCAGTCTGATCTGGCAGTGTTTCTACAGCTGGATGCCCTTCCTAACACCAACCAGTCCGTGAGTGTAGTGGGTGCTTTTTATGTGCCACCGGCACAAGGACCAGGGGAGGCTGGCAACAGCCGCGATCGGTTGGTGCTTTTTACGTGCCACCGGCACAGAAGCCAGTCAAGGTGGCGCTGGCATCAGCACGGGTATCACAACTACATGTCACTGATACGGGTATCACAACTACAATTTTCATTTGATTTCCATTTTGATGTTGATGTACTTGACTCAATAGGTCAATTTGTGCTTTCTGAAAATTGCTGTGCTACAAGTTTTGATGTTATTGTCATTTCCCCTGGTAATTAATCCGCCATTGCTTTATGCCTTTGTGTGAAATAAGAGATCCCTTGCTTGAAAAATAGGAAGGGCATCCAAGTATAAAGCAATGCCTTAATAACATGTTCATCAAATTCATTCTTTCATAGAAAAACTGACATGAAAACAAGCAATGTATACGTATGTGTGTGTGTACGTATGTATGTGTGATTGACTTGATTGTTATCAATTTCCATGTAGTTCTTCAAGACCTTCGATAAAACATACCATCAAATTAACCATATATTTCTTGATACGATCCTTCTGGTCACATCCTTACTCCACCATCAAATTCTCTAACAATCAACAAATTTATCAAAAATATTTTGTTTATTCCAGTCATTGATTCATCTGTTTTTTTTTTTTTTTTCCAATGTCACTGTTTGACTGTGTTGGTAGTGCTTTGAATTGGAATACCATTGCCATCATCACTGATGACATTATCAGCATCATCAGCAGTAGCATTATTATCATCACCTTCAGCAGTATCAGTGCAATCATTCTTACATCTATCACTATCATCATTGATTGTAATAGCATTGTTATCATATCTGACAGTCTCTTCTTCCACTTCTCCTGTTTCCTTCATCTCTCTATTCTTCTTCTATCTCTACTTCCTCATCAGTCACATCTTGATCATTACCATCATCAATACTGACAGTCATTATTGCTTTCATTACTTTATCTCCAAAGCTATCTATGTTAGCAACCAGCCAGTGGCACATTATGGGTTGTGAAATTGTGGTATAGTACAGATAGTGGCATAGTGGTGTTGTGAATATTGTAATACAATCATATAGTATGGGCAGTGGTATACTGGTGTACTAAACATAATAATGTGTTGTAGACAATGAAACCTAGTGTGCAAAACATTCTATAAACTGATCATGTATTACTTTCCTTTTTCACTCTCCTTCCATACATCATCATTAATCTTTGTGGCTACACTTATATCTAATTATTTCATTTTCTAAGTTTTCCAAGTTTACTAAGTGTAATGTTCTGTGACGTTGATTTGCTCTGTTTCCTTTATTTCTTGATGCTTTATTTTCAACCAACTTTGCTATATATTATTCTACTAATATTGCTATATACACTCTACCAACACTGGTATATACAGTCTTCTAACATAATTATATATGCTCTATCAACACTGATATGTACTCACCCATTACAAGTATATAGACTGTACAAACATGAGTATAAACACTCTAACAACACCGGTGTATACCGTCTACCAAGACTAGTATATACATTACAAATACTGATGTAAACAGTTTACCAACATTATCATATTGACTCTACCAATGCTGGTGTATACAGTTTAACAATAGTGATATGTGCACTCTAACAAGACTGATATATACTCTCTACCAATACACTCTAACAACATTAGTATATACTCAATCTACCAACATCTTTGTTTTGCAGTGCTTCTCCCATGTTTGTCGATTTTTGCAATAGCTGAAATGAAGGAACAGCATACTTCCATGATATTCTGTTTTCTGCTGGGCTGGGGAAAACTCTGGCCAAAACAGTTGTCATGATTCAAATAGCTTACAAAGACACTGCCATGAGGAAAGCACAAAATTATGAGTGATTTCCATGCTTTAGAAATGGTTACTTATCGCTTGAAGATCAACCTTGTTCAGGACAACTGTTGACCTCCCGAACAAATAAAAACATCATGAAAATTCATGAACTGATCTTGGAGGATCGTCATTGAACAATTGACAAACTTGTTGATTTGACTGGAGCTCCTACCAATGAATTTTGAGCAAAGAATTGCGAATGAAAAGAGTTGGAGAAAATTTGTGCCTCACTTGCTCACAGAAGATCTAAAGTAGTCACAACTGAATGCATGTTGTGAACTGAAAGAACAGTTGGAAATTGATCCTGACCTTTTTCCAAAGGTGTCAAAAGCTGGTGCTACGGAATTTGCAGATGTGGAAGAGGTGAAAATACATAAAGCAAGGAAATACAAGCGTGATGATAAGAGACATTGGATATGATATAGATCCTTGGCTAGGTGTTAACATTGCAGTGAGAGCCAATGGAAAGTAACATGCGGTCAGGGTGCCTTAAAATAGATTTACAAACCTTAACGACCTCACAAAGCCAGAAAGCCATAGTAAAACTGTACCCAATTGAGGGAACTGAGACACAGGCCATGATATTGATGCTACAGGACAAAAAGTATTGTTGATACATTTGTCATTTTAAGAGTCACTTCAGAACCCCTTGTCCTGAAGAACTAGAAAGACAGGTAAGAAACCCAGAAACAAAAATAATGAAGGCTAGCAGAAACATTAACAATAGTAAGAAGTCTCAGCTTCTGGAGCACCCTCAATCAAAACTCTGAAAAAGCAGTAAAAATAATTTTATTCTCAGTCCTGGAAAGAAGTGAGTTATAATTCCATTGTCTAACAACAGAAACTAGTAACACCATCCTAACATCCTGTGATGAGGAAGAAATACGAGGCTCACATGCTGAATTGGTAAAATAAAAACTTTTCTGGAGAGTTTCCAGTGACGAGTTCAAATGCAAATACAAAAGTAAGAAGGGTCAATCTGGGGATCAATTATTTAGACCTGCTGAACTGTAGGAGTAATGTTTGTGACAAGTAATGTTGTTATCTGTGTGACTGGATCTTGTAATATGGGTAAAATCACAGTACCATAAACATAGATGTATCCAAAGAAGTTGGTTGATAAAATAAAGTGATTGTTTCTTTCTTGAAAGACAAGGTCTTCCAAATGCCAACAAGCAAAATGAAGATCAACATCATCATCCTCCTGCAAGCTGACAGCACTGTTTCTGCATTTGACAAAATGCTTAGCAGTATTTCCTCCAGTTTTATTGTTCAAATTCTACCAAGATTTTGCCTTTCATTCTTTTGGGGTGGGGAGCAATGAAATGAGTACCAGTTTAGCACTGGGGTAGATGTAATCAACTTGCCTCCTCCCCTAGACATTTTTCAGGATTTGTGCCTAGAGTAGAAAGGGTTATTATTATTGTGTTAATATTATTCACGGTGTGCACAAAGGTTTTACATTCGCAATCGATGTCCTTGATGCTGGGTTACAACCAGTTTCTTTAGATATTGACGTCTTTTCTTACAATCCTTACTGTTCCCAATAGAGCAGATTTCTGACTTAATGCTACTCTCATAGTTACACAACTTTCGATAAAGAAACTGTTAAGTGTGTTAGTGACAATACCTAGGGCACCTATAAGAACTGGGATTACTTTTGTAGAAATTTCTTACAGTCTTCACATTTCCTTAACCAAATCCTGGTATTTTCTTATTTTCTTCTATCTATTCTTTGACTGCTACATTCATGTCCACAGATATAGCCACATCTATGATGATGCACTCTTTTTTCCCCCTTGACCCGAATGATAATATCTGGTTGCCTTGCATGAAGTTTGTGATTAAGTCTGTACATTAAAATTCCATAAAACCTTATGCTAGTCATTCTCTATTACACTATCTGGTTAACGTTAGTACCATTTTCTTCTTACTTTAAATCCCCTTTGCTGTAGCGTGTCCTAGTATAAGTGTCTTGGCCACACAATTGTGTCTGCACCTATTTTCTTCTGGCTAAAGGACTCCATAATGGATTCCTCCTTCTCATTACATACTCTGCACTTTGCACTTTTCACAGAATGTCTGTTTTTGCCTTAATGATATTTGCTCCAATGACTGGCTTTGAGCAACCATTATGAGTCCTGTTTCTGAAGTTCTTTCTTCACTCATAACCAAGAATCATCTGCTGCAATGCTTGTTTGAGATGCTAACCATGTAGTTCATTTCCCCAGATGTTTCCTTCTTGCTCTTGTTTTCTTTTTGTATTCCATTGCAGTCTCCACAGCTTCTTTCTCCTCTCCACTTAAAGCTGAAATCAGTCTTTCTGAGTTGCTTCTCACATTCTCTTTTATATCACATTTTGCCATTCCTACACATTCTTCGATTGGTATCACTCCTTTTCCCCCTCCTTCTATGGTATAACAATGAACACTGTCTCTGGTTTTACGATTTGCCTCTTAATTCTTCCTCAGTTCAGTTAAGGAAAGCTGCAGAATATCATATTAGAGACACCTCCCTTGTGTTTACTGCAGAGATGTTTTCCCTCCTTACAGTTTTGAGATATTCATTTCTCACTTCTTTGTTTTCTTGACAGAGACTTTTCTCTACATCCAACATATTTAGGCACTTGTAACTGTCACTCTCATTTATTGTTTGAATTGATGTCTAATCTCGGAGTTTAACCTCTTCTGACTCAGATATTTTCCTTCTCATTAGCAGCACCACACATTTATCTATTCCAGACTCCTTACTAATGCCATCATTCACAACTATAACAGTCTGGACTAATGAAACTAAAGCCTCTTCACTTTTGGCAAATAATTTCAAGTCATCCATAAACAGAAGGTGGTTTATTTTTTCACCACTGGTAAATCTAAGGCATTATTTAGCCTCTCTGAAGATCAAAGTAAGAGGGATAAGAGCAATCATAAATAGCAGTGGTGAGAGTGTATCCCCTAGGGATATTTCCCATCTTATGCTGACTTCACCTAACTAATCTTGACCTTGTGTTAGTATAGTTCTCCATTTTGGCAAACTGTTTGGTAAAAGCTGGACAACATTCTAAGCCATCTCAAATATATTGAGGCATTGTGCCTTTTAGTAATCAACCCATACAGTTGCTAAGAGTTTTTCCTGTCATTTGTTCCTAGAACCTTTCCTACATCCTTTCTATTCTTCTGGTAGTAGATCTCCCTCCTCAAGATACTTGTGTATATCCTTTGAAATAACACCGCTTAGCAACTTCCACATCAATGAAAGGCAAGTTACTAGTCAGTAGTTGCTTACAATATTTCTTTCATTTTTATCTTTCAATATCAACACTGTCCTGCCTTTTGTTATCCTTCATAAACATTTGTCTCAATACAACTATTTAGTTGTGTGCTCATTTTATCATGAAGTGCAGTGAAACATTTTAGCAAAAATCCCTGAACCAAATCTGATCCAGGGGGACTTCCAATTTTGGTAATCTGACAGAATTGTTAGCATGTTGAGTATAATATGCTTAGTGACATTTTATCTGTCTTTATGTTCTGAGTTCAAATTCTGCTATGGTTGACTTTGGCTCTCATCCTTTCAGGGTTGATAAAATAAGTACTAGTCGAGAACTGGAGTCACTGTAATTGACTTAAACCATCTTCCAAAATTGCTGGTCGTGTGCCAAAATTTGAAACCATTGTTGATATTGCTGTTGTTACTGCTGATGCTGCTGTGGCTGTTGTTGTTGTTGTTGTTGCTGATGCTGCTGTGGCTGTTGTTGTTGTTG
>NC_068994.1:26844722-26852005 GCF_001194135.2 Octopus bimaculoides
TGCTGATGCTGCTGTGGCTGTTGTTGTTGTTGTTGTTGCTGATGCTGCTGTGGCTGTTGTTGTTGTTATTGTTGTTGCTGATACTGCTGTGGTTGTTGTTGTTGTTGTTGCTGATGCTGCTGTGGCTGTTGTTGTTGTTGTTGCTGATGCTGCTGTGGCTGTTGTTAAGGTAGCGAGCCGGTAGAATCGTTAGCACACTAGGCAAAATGGTTAGCAACATTTTGCCTGTCTTTACATTCTAAATTCAAGTTTTGTCACGATCTACTTTCCTTTTCAGCTTTTTGGGGTCAATAAAATAAGTACCAGTTGAGGACTGGTGTCGATATAATCAACTAGCCCCTTCCCCAAAATTACTGGCCTTGTGTCAAAGATTTGAAACTATTATTATTATTGTTGTTGATTGAAAGAGCAGTGCATGCCATCAAAGTGACACTGGGGTAAAATATACGAAGCCCATTATACCCATCATGACTACCCGTCTGATAAGGGTACACCAGGCACATGCATCATAACCATATGTATGTGACAGAGTGATCTCGTATCAAGATAAACAGTGCATGACTTTGCAGGTGGGACCCAGTTAGAATTTTCTTCAGCTCAAGTAGCCCATCCCACTCAAAAGGTCCCCGAATAAGGATCGTTTAAGGATATTGAACAAAACACCCAGGGTTTCCAGAGGTGAATTATTCAAAGCCATCAAAATTCCTATCGACACATGGCTATGATGCTTCATCACTACTTCTGCTCATGATCAGAGATGAACATATCATCAGTCACTATGGAACATGCTCAAGTGGTTAAGGTCAAACAACTGACAAGCAATCTGTGGTATGGAGCTGAATATTTGCTGTAGCCCATCTTTTATACCAACACAAAACGTGTACATGATAACACTTCCAATCAGTTAAGATCAAAAGCGATGAGAGCCACTGTCTGGTACTGCATCAAGGCATTTATTATTACTATCATTATTATTATTATTGAGTGAGAGAGCAGTGCATGCCATCAAAGTGACGCTGGGGTACAAATATATGATTCCCAATACACCCACCATGCCTACTTGTCTGATAAGGGTATATCATCATCATCATTCATGCTTTGTTTTGGTAATCAGATATTTCTTTTTTGACACAAAAACAAAGAATTGTGCGTATCTTCAAAACTATTCATAGGTTAAGGCATCAAAATGGAAAGTTATTAGAGTGTTGAATATAATGTATTATGGTATTTGTTCTGATACCCTGTACTGTGAGTGCAAATCCATCAACATCAACTTTGCTTTTCATTCTTTCAAGATTGATAAAAAAACAAAAGCACCAATGCATTGGATTGGCAGAACTATCAGAAGATCAAACAAGATGTCCTGTAGTATCTCTTCTGTCTCTTTCTATTTTAGCAGCAACACCTGTCTGCTGTGATACTGATGCTAAGGTGTATTGGACCAAAGTGGTGGCCTGTTCCTTGATTAAACATTTGTGTCATGGACAGGAGAGATTTGTTTGAATGGGCAACTGTCGTTTTTCTTCAAAAAGCCTTTCACTTACCTGAAGATATATGATCAGTCTCTCTTAACAGATGTTTGTTGTTATATTCAAATACTTTATAAGAATGTGCTAACAATATTTGCAAACAAGGCATTGCTATTTTCTGTGCCAATTCTTCTAGATGACCTGGAAATGTCTTCACAGATGTGGTAGTGCATGATTGTATTTTATATCAAGTTGAAATAAAATGATGAGCCTTAAGTATTTTGATACCACCTCACCTGAGACCATCTATGGGTTTATCATTACAAAACTGTCATTATTAAACTGTTTATATTCAAATTAAAACTCTGCATCAATTTGATGCCGGAACTTTTCATTAAATTGTTACAAACACCAGCTGGTAGTATCAATAAATGAAAAAGTTAGTTGTTTTACAGAATTCCACCAAAGTTTAAATTACTTTCAAAATCAATTGAAACATATAGTCACCATATTTCATTGATAGATATACAAATATGAAACAGTTAGCTGTCATATTGTCTTCAGCAGCTGAGTGAGTGTCATTCCTTAACTTCATAATTTGCTTCTTCTTCATAATATTGCAGTCATTTATTGTTGCTATGTATATTATCAAATTTATTCTTATAATTCTTTCTTCTTCTCATCCTTCAGTAAAATTTCATCTTTATTTTGTGTTTTTTTCTACCCAACCAAAATCAAATCATTACAGTGTTTTGCATTTATTTTTGTTTTCTCTATAGAATATATTCTGTGGAACGTGAGTGAAGTGTCTTGTCATACTATTTTTTCTCCATGTTGTATAATGGGGTGGAGTTATATATTTGTTGGTATCATTTGTTAATCATCCCAAAGGTATCTGTTGCTATGGCAATTGTTTCTGTTTTCAGTCCCTACATTTCAGTTATCTTTATTTCTTATTATTTATATTTTGACAGTTTCTCTCTTCTAGCAAAATATTGTCATCTGTTAAAACTGATACATGGATTAGAAGGTATTTGTTTTCTTTATAATCTTTGACAATAGTAATTAATCAATTTCCCTTAATGTTCCTGTCTGTGCGAAGTGGTGTGTCCCTGAATATCGTCCTGTGCTTTTCTTGGGAACTTTCTGGTGTATGTTTATACCAGCACTTTTCTGTTTGTCTTTTTTAATACTAGCATAATCCTCTGTCTTGGAAACCTCAGACTCTGTTACACACACACACACACACACACACACACACACACACACACGCATGCACGCACGCACGCACCCATGCACACACACACACACACACACACACACCATAAATAATGTGTTTTTTTTCAATTGCATAAACTAAAAGTCAGAGGCGGACGGGATAAGCCACCTGCATCAACTTGCTATAAAAGCAGGTAGAAATTTTACATTGTCCTTATTCTTAGTGCAAGTTTTGAAGAGTGCAGTTTGATTTTAACAGTTATTTTTCCAAAGGAAGTGACAAAGAAGCATATTTGGCATATTTTGCTTTATGCAGAATGCAATGGAAAATGCAAGGAATAGTACTGCAGTATATGGGGATCAGACAATAAGTGTAAGCCAGTGTCAACAGTGGTTCCAGAAATTCTGAACCAGAAACTACAGCCTAGAAGACAAGCCTCATCCTGGAAGATCTCATCCTGCAAACCCTGGTGGAACAAAATCCCATTGTAATTGTTGAAGACCTAGCAGAGAAGCTTGGATTTGATCATTCAACTATTCATCGACACCTGCATGCCATCAGAAAAGTTAGCAAATTGGGTCAATAGGTTCCTCACAAACTTTCTAAGCCTAATCTCACACAGAGTGTGAATGTGTGCTCTTCTTTGCTCTTCTTTGCTGTCACATCTCATGACTGGTATAAAAATGTGAAGTGCTAAAGATAGTGAGTAGGGAAAGGAGAAACACTGGCACCCCAGGCTAAAGATGGTTTTCACCTATGTAAAGTGTTGTTATTTGTTTGGTGGGATATGAAAGGTTTAGTCTACTTTGAACTTTTAAACCAAAACCAAATGATAACAAAGAAGATCTACTGCAAGCAGCTTAAGTCAGCTCTAGAAGGAAAATGACCATCTTTTGTTTCAAGACGAAAGGTGTTCTTCCATCAGGATAAAGCTCAGCCACATACAGTGAGGATGCTATTTGAAAGGCTGGAGCAGTTTGAATGGGAAACGATGCCCCACCCACCAGATTCACTGGACATTGCCCCATCTGATTATCATTTATTCTGCAGTCTTCAAAATCATTTGAGCAGAAAAAATATGAATTCTGTAGACGAGGTTAGAAGAGTACTGGAAGAGTATTTTTCATCAGGGACAAATGAATTTAAGAAGAGGGGCCTTGCAAGTCTACCAGACAGATGGAAGAGCATTGTAGAAAATGGAGAGTATATTTTAGATTGAAAAAGAACTTGGTTTATCTTAATTTTGTAAAATAAAAGAAGTATAAAAACCGCATTATTTATGGAATGACCTGATATATACATATACACTAGTGAACAAAAAAAAAGAGAACAATTAATATTTTTTTAAATGTCGGAAAAGCTAGCGAATGTACAAATTTGGAATTGGTTTGGTAAACACAGTTAACCATTAGCTAAATTCTCTGAAAAATCTTAGTTTGTACAATGGTCTTAATAAAAGTTAATAACACTAACACTAGTTTCTTCGAAATGTCTCATGAGCAAAATAAGAGAACAATTAGATACCTTCAGAAATTTCTGGAAATTTTAAACACTGTTTACATTTGCAGACTCAATGTTACAACTGTCTCAGTATTGTGCTAGCTTCCAAACATGGCACACCATGCTACAGTTACTCCCGACCACCGAAAAGAAATTGTCACCATGAAAGTTTCAGGAATGACTCTCTCAACTATTTCACGAGACATAAGGAGATCTAAGAGTGTAGTTTCATGTATTCTTAAGCTCTATGAAGAAACAAAAAGGCAACTGGTAGACCATGCAAAACCACCATGCAAGATGATCGAGTCATGAAACAGTATGTTTTGAAGGATCCTTTCGAGACTATGGCTGGAATTTCTAAGAAAATAAAAGTAAATAAAGGTACGGAAGTGAGCCACTTCACAGTTTTGTCATCTGAAAGAATTTGGATTAAAGACTTGTTCCCCAGCAACGAAACCTACCATCAACAAGAAGAACAAATTGGAAAGAATTTCATTTGCTGAAGCTCATGTGAACTGGAAGGATGAAAACTGGTTAAAAGTTCATTTTAGTGATGAAAGCAAATTCAATTTAGTAGGTTCAGATGGTAGACAGTATGTTAGGCGCTTCACAAGGTATTGGCTAAAATCCAAGTGCCTGAAGAAATCTGCCAAGTTTGGAGGAGGAAGCATCATGGTGTGGGAAATGATTTCTTCTGAAGGAGTTGGCCCTCTAATGTATATTAAAGGGATTATTAATGCTAATATCTTTTGAATTTGGTTAAACAGCATGTCATCCCATCATTACAAGCATTTCTGAATCAGCCATGCATTTTCATGCAAGATAACACTCCCTGTCATATTGCAAAGTGTGAACAAAATATCCAAGTAATGAAGTGGCCAGCACAAAGTCCAGACTTAAATCCAATTGAAAACCTTTGGAAGATACTTGGAGACAAAGTAACACAAAGGGCACCAACTACCATGACGATTTATGGGAGATACTAGAAGAGAAATGGTAGAAAGTAATACCTAACTTGTGCAGGAAACTTGTTATGTCCTGTGGCAATCGATGTGCAGAGGTGATCTCCAACAAAGGTTTACAAACATCATACTAACTGTATTAAATTCATATTTACATTTCTTTCAATCATTATTATGGTTTTGAGTTAATTGAAGCATTTTTTGGTTTGATCGTTCTCTTATTTTGCACATGAGACATTTGGACAAAACTAGTATTAGTATTATTAACTTTTAGTAAGACTGTTGTACAAACTTAGATTTTTCAGAGAATTTAGCTAATAGTTAACTGAATTTATGAAACCAATTGCGAATTTGTATGTTTATTAGCTTTTCCAAAATTTAAAAAAAGTGTTAAACATTCTCTTTTTTTTTGCTTGCTACTGTATACACACACACACGCACACACACACACACACACACACACACACACACACATTCTGTTCAGGTTAAAACTGTAAAGTTAAATAATGTGATTGGTTGTTTCTTTAAAACCTTCTGTTATTCGACAGTTACTTTCAGTATTCTGCTTCCTTGCATGATTTTTTTGTTAAGTTTCTTGCAGGAAGAAGTCTTGCACTGCAACCAAAAACTCTTTGATTCCAACTTTGAATCCTGGATCACCCAGTGTGTGCGAGATATTTTCCTGCTTTAATAGCATACCTGTATTGTCAAAAATGCCAACTGTTCTGTTAATAATAGAAAATGGTGCATCAAAACAATGGGAGAAATCATTGATAAATGTCAGCAATCAAGTAAATATATGTGCATATACAGAATATACAGAATTCAGCTCAGTTTTGCTGATGTGGGCATGTCTTCTCAAGAACTTAGTTTCACTGACATGGGTGTGTCTTCTTAAGAACCTAATATTATACAGGGTGCGTAAGGGATTTGAGGGCATACCATTTTTGGGTCATTGCTGCATTTTTTGCTAAATCTCTATAATCTTAGTTTCAGAAAATAATAATGGCAGACCCTCAGCTTGCTCAAGTAATGAAAAGGCATGCTGTTATTGGGGTTATAAAGGCTGAGCATAGTGATTTAGAAATATCTCAATTTTTAAAATTTGCCATATCTTCCATCTGCAAAATTTGTAAGGAGCTAGGGACTGAAGATGGAAATGTATCACAAGTATCAAAGGATAAAAAGTATTCTAAATGCTCTGAAATCATCAGAACACCTGAATTTATCAAACTAGTTCAACAGACCATTGATTACAATCACAGAAAGCCCATGAGGTCAATTGCAAATGATCTCCATGTGTCAGAAGGAACAGTCAGAAATGTTGTCCATAAAGACATCAGATATGTCTTATATGACGAGGAAAGGTCAGTTTGTCAGAAAAAGCAAAAGAAAATCAGTACATCAGATCTAAAAGGTTCTTAAACAAACTGAAAAATCCAGCAGAAGAAGATTTGATTTGGTTTTTCTCAAACGAGAAAAACTTCGACCAAGATCAAAAAGTTAACAGAAGAGATGACAGAGGGTTATGTGCAGACCCTTCTGAAGTTCCAAGTGTTATGCATACAAAATTTCCTGCAACTGTCATGGTTTTAGGGGTTGTCAGAATGAAGCACATGTAATGCCTCCTTACTTCTTTCCACAAGGCCTTAGAGTTAACTCTGCCGCTACATTGAGGTCTTGGAAATAATTGTTAGGCCCTGGATAGACAGTGTATGCAATAGAAAACCATAGGTGTTTCAGTAAGATTCTGCACTATCACACATGGCTCTAGTAACACAGGTATGTACAGCTGAAAATTTTCATGATCACATAACCCCTAACATTTGGCCTCCTAATTCTCCAGATCTCAATCCATTGGAGGATCGTTGAGAGAGAGGTCAATGAACATGCCCATAACACCAAAGATACTTTGAAAGCTGCCATAGTCAGAGTAATATCCAAAAGAACCAGGACTTCTTGATTCGAGCATGTAGATGATTTAGATCTCATATAGAAGCAGTTGTTGAAGCTGAAGGTGGCTTTATTAAATAACATTATAGAAAAAAAGGTTTATATTTATCCTCATAACATTTTTTGATAAATAAAGTTATTATCTGTTATTATATATTTGTTTTCTTTTTTAAACATAAA
>NC_068994.1:26852145-26853085 GCF_001194135.2 Octopus bimaculoides
AATAAAACATTCACTTTTGCATGCTCACATGGATCAGATAAATTTTGTATAGCCCGATGCCCTTTCTATTTCCAAGGCCTGCCTCTTTCCAAGTAAGGTAATATTTCACCATGCCCAAACATGATTATGTAGAAGATTGAAAACAAAGAACACCTCTTGCATAAGAGTGACTATTGCTCAGTATCAGCACAATGAGACAATAAAATGCACATATACACACACACATAAATACCTTTACATATACACACATATGCAATTATATATATGTCATATCTATATATATATATTCTCAAATATTCTGAAAAATATACCTATATCAAAAACTATATATCATATAAAATATCTACAAAGGAAAAATATGAATTTTCCAAATTATATGAGGGATTGGATTTACAAATTCTCAAAGGACAGTATATATTTTTAATATTCTTAATATTTTCTAATATTATAATTAATATCATCCTATAGTATATTTTATTATGTATACCATTCGTTTTCACATATATAATAATAACTTTATACATCTCTGAAGAGTGGAATTATTGCCAATATGCTTGTCTATATTAGATTACATTATAAAGGCAATAATATCCGTGAAACGATCGTAAGATGCAATTTAGACTTTCATAATATTTTAATCGAATTATATTTATACTCACTTACGCATACTTTTTTATATACATTTATATTTTTTATATTCATTTATATTTTTTATATACATTTATATTTTGTATATCTTTAATTTTCTTTAATTTCAATTTAATTATTATTCAAAATGATTATTGTGTCATATAAAACATATATCTTTCAGAAATTCGAATAGTGATTTCCTGAGAATACTGTTAATAATTTTATTAATAATATAAATATATATATATATAATTATTATAAAATCTGGTAATTAGTCATATATTAATTAATATCGATTAATTATCAGGAG
>NC_068994.1:26853524-26865929 GCF_001194135.2 Octopus bimaculoides
ATATATAAGACAGGCTTCTTTGATAAATGTTACATGAGCATGCGTGTGTGTGTGTGTGTGTGTGTGTGTAATCAATTACATAAATATAATTTATGATAAAAATTTAGTATCATTTTGATTAAAAATCTCATTACAGTTCACTTGCATCTAGTATCTCTAACTGTCAGTCATTCCCACTCCATTTGTTGTTTTAGTTTCTCTCACTTCAAATGCAAACAACAAACTGAACAACTAAGTAAAGACATTGTTATAGCAAGAGAATGGAAACATTGAGACAAATGCAAAAAAAATAAAGAGAACAACTCTAGCTCATGCTGAATGATTTATAGAAAGTATAAATCTTATAAATGGGATCAAATCCAACAGCTTCAAACACTAAAGTGTTACTCACAAAAAAAAAAGTATTTATAGACATATAGCATATTATATGTATATATGGATATTATTATCCATGTCCCTTTTACTCCATCATGTTGGGTGTTAGCTATGAAAGGGCTTTCGTTGTCAATACCTTACTATGTCATTCTGCTGTTCTTTCAGTTTAGTCTTCAGTTGTGTTGTTATAACAATTTGTGTTACCATTTCTCCATTCTACTCACACCTGTTTCTTATCTCAACTCCTCTTTTATATTTCTGCATTTCCCTGAAAGAGAAAACAGTTTTATTTTTCTTGTAACTATGTCTATTAGTTTCTCTTTATTCTTTACTAGATATGTTTATAGTCCAACCATAGATATGTTATTATAGCATTTTAGTTACAGAAAACACCTATTACTGCTTTGACTATGTATGTGTGTGTATGCATGTGTGTGTATGTGTGTGTGTGTGAGAGAGAGAGAGAGAGAGAGAAATTGATAAATATGATCTTACAGAATAGTTTTTTTGCATCTCAAATACAGTCATTTTTCTTATTATTTTAAGACTTGAATCTTGCTAATTCCCTTAGCTTCTTGCTGAGAGTAGAATATATCTCTAACTTATTGATGCAGCTCTAGAGTATTCCTGTCTATTACTTTATATATTTATGTATTTATTATTATTATTTCCATTTTACTTCTCAGAGGTCTCAATTTTACTTACTCTGGTTAATTCCAAAAGAGCAGACAGCAACATGTTGCCAAAGGTCTCCCAGGTTTCCATGATACTTAACACTCAAATATCAATATCAAAATTTTTGAATTCTTTTGAGTATGTTCGACTTTTAGTCAATTCCAATTTTTCCAACAAATTTATCAAACCTGCTTGTTAATGCTCCCAATGCCCCCAAAACTACTGGGATGACAGTTCTTCTCTTCATCATCCACATTCATGCAATTTTGTCATTTGATAGCTTGTACTTTTCGATCTTTTCCTACTTGTGCATTCCCAGGTGTGGCTATATCTGTGATCTTGGTTTCTTCCTTTTGTCCACTACAACAATGTGTGGTTTCCAAGCATCACTCACTGAGTCACACTGGATTGTAAAATCCCGTAAGATCTTATACTCATTATTCTCAGTGACACTTTCTGGTTCATGCTCATACCATTTCTGTGTTCTTTCAAGACCATACTTCTCCAGTGAGCAAACTTAGCTTCTTTTTGTATTCCTTTTGGGCTAGCTTGTTACACTCACTCACAATATATATGATTGTTTCATTTTTGCTGTCACACATCCTACAAAGGCGTGATTTACTGTTCTTGTCTATTTTGAGTTTGGTGTAATTAGTTCTCAGAGCTTGTTCTTGAGCATTGCATATCAATGGAAGACTCAAAATAAGCAATCCTCAATCAAAATTACTTTCATTTAATAATATATATATATATACATACAACTCTTCCACCAAGTTCCACAAAATATTTCATCCACACCGCTATACTTATTTCTATGAGATTATCTGTTGCCATTCTCTGCTTCATAACTACCAAATGAGAGGTATCACTGACTTGAATTTTGAAAAGCCCTTTTGTTGAGTATCAATTTGTCAAAAAAGTTTTATTTATAACAGTATTAACAAATGGAATATTTTGCCATGAAAGTTAAAAAACATTTTTCCGCTGTCAAATTTCAAAAAATTACTAAAATCCGACCTTCTGCTGAACCAAACACATTTATAAACTTTATTTTATAGACCTACAATATTTATAACATTTGTAATATTTTATATTACCAGACTTAAAGAGATTTACTTTTTATATACGTTTTTGACTGCCTTGCTAAGGAAGTTTCTTTTTTTATAATTATTGACCTATTTATTTTTTATTTTTTGACCTCCTACCAACTTGCCCAAATCAGCAAAGCTGCCAAAGGGCTTAATCCGATTTTTTATGCAATTTCTGAAAAAAATTTTTGTAATCTTTTCTTATTGTAATCTATAAAGAAAAATATTCAATGTGAATTGGATTAATAATAATGATTATTAAAAAAATGCCTCAGTGCATCCTTTCAGATCACTTTTCCTTAGTCACTTCCAGGTATTGGTCTCACTTTCCCTTCCATTTCTTTGAGATTTATTTTTATTTTCCAGTAGTTTAATCTTTTCTCCATTTTGTTTTTTAAATGTTTTTGGGTGTGTCACATTTTCACTTGGTACCGTGTTTCTATTTCTAACAGCAACAACCAAAAGTTCAATCTTCTGTTTGATGTACCATCCCAGACTGTTTTCCTCATTGATATCACAGATCTTGCATCCTGTGAGACCTCTTCCTACCTTGTATCACATGCAGTCTATTGATATCACTTTTAGGATGCAGTTCTTTGTTCATTGTCATAATTTTCCTAGTTTTTCTATCCTTTTCCTCAAGTTGTTTTTTGTCCACCTAACAACACCTGTACTGTATTGTATTAAGGAGACAGCCCATGCATTCATTGCCCTGATCTTGTCCCTGCCATTGAGTCTACTATCCATAATTAATTTGGATCTCCTGAGGTATTCCCATGTAAAGCTTTCCTTCATCTTACTCCCCTTGATTTTGTCATACTTACCCCAACATCTTTGATTCTCTCACTATTAGGTAGTTCTACATCATCAGATGACACCACTTTGATTTTTTTTTATAAGAATACTACACTTTTTAATCTCAAATTCCATCCTGATATACTTACTGAATATCTGTACTGTTGAAACCAGACCATTTATTTCATGTTCACACTTGCCGAAGATCTTTTAAGTCATCTATATATAAGAGGTGATTTAACCTTTCTCCATTTTTCAAGGTGCACTCCGATGTCACTTTCCATGATATCTGTGCGAAGAGTTTCAAAAAAATCAGAAACAGCAACAGTGACAGACTATCTCCTTGAAATATGCCTCTTGATGTAACCTTTACAAAATATTCTCCACATGATGTTAATTCTTTACACCAGGTCTTGTTGATCTCTTCCTAAAATTTAAAATGTTATCATGCACCTGTACCAACTCAAGACTTTCTGAAATCCAGGAATGACGGCGCCATGTCATAAGCTTTCTTATAACCCCAGATTAGTATATCTTTTCTTACAGTTGTTCAGAACCATTCTGTTTATCAGAAGTTGATCCTTTGTCCCTCTGCTTTTCCTCCTGCATCACTTCTATTCCACTGGCAGCTTGGCATTCATTTCCAAGAAGTCATATACACAGTTAAATGTTATTCCTGTCATCAAATTCCACATCAAGGGGAGGCAGGAGATTGACTAGTAATTATCCACAGCATTATCTTAACTAGGTTCATTTTGGCAGAAAACCTTTGTACCTGTGGTCATCTACTTTGGAAATTCCACCTCATTGTTGATCATTTTAGCCATTTGCTCAGCTATTCTTTTGTGTACTGCTTTGAAATTGTTCAGCCCATACCCTTGTACTGTATCTGAGTTTGGATATCTTCAGTTTGGAACCTTTGTTGCCTGGTTAGTCACCATTTCAGTTGTTATTCTTATACTGTTCTGTTTCATTTCATTTTTATTCGATCTTAATTCCTTCAACCATTCACCATTTTTCTTATGATTTCTTCACAGATGTTACTCCAAAACCTCCTGCTGTTCAGCCGATGATAAATCCTTCTCTGATTCAGTTGGAACAATCTGTTGATTCTATTCAATTCTTTGATCATATCTATTGATTTTTGTAGCTTTAGCCTGCAATTTTTGTTTCAGATCATCATTATCATTGTTTCTTCTTCTTCTTCTTCTTCTTCTTCTTCTTCTTCTTCTTCTTCTTCTTCTTCTTCTCCACCCCCTTCCCTCCTCCTCCTCCTCCTCTGAACACTGCAATAGGTGGAAGTTCTACTTTAACAATATTTAGAGAGCTAGTGGTGGATAAGAATGATGATATTGTTGGGGAAACTCTTGGCATTGACAAGGTTGAATTAGCTGGTCTGTTCTGTAGAACTTGAAATCCAAGGACTCCTATGGATAACTTTTAGAAATCTTTGGTCAAGCAGCACTACTGAGAGGCACTACTAGTTAAAAATAAGCTCTACAAGCATGGAAGTACCACCAAGCAGCACTGTCAAAGATGCATGCAGAGTGATAAAATCATGTAGCATGCAGTAATGTAGTGTCCCAGCATTGTTGACTTGTGGAGTTATGTTGCATGTAGGATGGATATTGCTATCAGCTGAATACATACTGTAGATAATCTTGCAAGTATTTTAACATGGCATCCTATATCTTCTCACTTTTAGAATTTCCAGCTTATTCTTAGGATTTTCGCAATTTCTGTTGTTATTTCTTCTTTTTCCTCATAATTAGATATTCTTGCAGCCTCTATATTTGTATTTGTCTTGGACAGAGAAAACCAGTTTTGCTTGCTTTGGTGCTATCTTATTAATTTTCCATTATTCTTTATCTGATTACTTTGGTAGTTTTACAATGGGTAATAAGTTTTCTACTACCCTGCGTTTGTGATAAATATAATCTTTCTCTGTTAGATTTTGGGTAGTGTATTCTAAATGTAGTTAATATTTTCTTCCGTTATATATAGTGTTGCTATGTCCAACTGAGAATTGCATAACCATGTATCATTACTGAGATAGCTACAGTACTGGTGTCTCTTAGTTTACTTTTTGCATTTAACTCTGTTTTAACTTTTAAATTCCTGCAGTGATCTCTATCCTGTTAGAAACTAGAGATTTTGATGAAAATACAGTTAGTCCAGTATAAAAGCATAACTATGGTATAAATTTGAATGAAAGTTGGTGATAGGATGTAATGATTGTTGGTGTACATTGGGAATATATGATTTACCTGTTGTTATATCATTGTCATCTGTAGAATATAGTTAAGTCAATTACAGGTAAATGTTTTTACATATATTTAAGATATTGATTTCTAGGCATCATTTTCCTATCTTGGAACTGAATTTGTGCTCAGAATTCTCTGTAACTTGAAAACTGCACAACTTCCATTAGCAAAAGTATTCAGAGATACACTCTCCTCTTTTCTATTGATGTAACGAAAGTGACACCATCTTGTTGATGTGCATACCTTGTTGTTTCAGCACACATCTTGGCAAACATTTTCTTCAGGAAAATGTTAGAAAAAATGCTTAGTAAGTTTTACTTCTAAGTTCAACTATTTTGTAAGGCTCACATTACTAATAATGGAAACATCACCTTGTGTGCATTGGGAGCATGAAATGATTTGTAATAAATAGCGATTGACTCTATTCATTGAAATGAACAACTTTTTGACTGTATGTCTGTCTTCCTCAAGTTCAGAATATGCAGAAATACAAAAATTCAAAATTAGAAATGAAAATCCTGCATTTCTTTCTGGACGAAATGGCGTCATCAATTTTCACCTGTTCATAACTTGTAGCAAGGAAACAGAAAAAAATGAAGAAAGAAAGAATAAAAAAAAAAAAAGAAATAGAACACAGTCAAAAAGTTTTGTGTAAATCTGATGGAATTCCCCTGTCAATTTGTTCATTGCTCCAGGGCATGACATTAGTAATTTACAAATATATTTATCCTTATGTGTTTTGAGAACTGAAAATACAATGACTTCAGAATATTTTCTGACAATGAGTACTTTCAGGTGTTCCTCAAATTTACAGCTGTTTGATAAAATGTTTGACAAGTTCTGTTGAATTACTGTTATTGTGCCTGACATCATAGCTATGACCACTGAATCTTTATTTGATTTTTCCGTTGTGCAACCAAGATATATCAAGTTAGGATTGGTGCATTCTGCTGTAAGCACCAAATGGAAATCCTTGCAGGTCCCATCTTCAGTATAAATTATAACATTTCTGTTATAATTTATGATGGTGTGGACTTACTTTGTTGCACAATGAACAGGGCTTGCCTTGCTTGCAACTGTTTTTAGGGATACAGTATTCAGAAACTCCAATGGAGTTTTTATTAAGATAGGGGCTAATATCTGAAGAAATATTTGCTTGAAATAAGGATATTTTTCTGAAATATGTTGGTAACTTTAATGGAACACTTTAGAAATACCAGCAAAATTTCAGTGTCAGTTAATCACTAAAGGAATACAGTTATAAATTTTACTTCATCTGGTAAAATTAGGAGTGAAAGTTTGATTTTTTTTTTTTTTGCTAATTTTAGCTATATCATTTGCAATTTCCTTCAGTTGTGATTCACAATTACTTTTGACACAATGGTACACAAAAGTATTTGCATGTTTCTGATAACCCTCTATGTCAGTACAAATCTGTTTTATCTTCAGATTTTGGATTTGACTTATTGTCTCATGTGGATGGTTGGAACATGATGTCAGGCACACTAACAGTAGGTATCACTATGAATTTTTGAAAATATTTGAATGTAATTTCTACTGTACTTTTTCTTGGAAAGTATACAAAAAGAAACATTTTGATACCTCATTTGTGAAATTTGGATGAATATTTTAGGAAATAGGACAGGTCAAATGGTCAGTGAATTGGTTGAAATCTTGTCTGATTGCCCTAAATGGTAATTAGCCATATTTGTGATGTGATATTTTAAAATTTGAGGTGATAAGCATCTCTAAATTACACAAATTAATAGTGTCCATGGTATAACAGTTGCCTTCTCTTTTTCTTTTTTCATGTTCTTGAAAGTAAAACTTTTTTTTTTGGCAATATTTATGTAAAGCTTGTATTGTTACATGTAATAAACTGTTGCTTTCATGTTGTTCTCAGACCTAGCTAAATCGAAAATTACAAACTACACGGACTTGAGTTTTAATATATTTGTAGTAGGTATAGAACTAAATATTTTCTGAGATTTTGGGGCATGATATCATTTCGATAAAATTTTAATGGACTATTAAAAATGGTTATAAGTTTTGAATCAGGATGACCACATAAGTTGGATTTTCTCCTTTTTGACTGGTATTTTTTCACCACAGCCTTGAAAATGATGGGAGAGAGGGAGTGAACATTTTATGAAAAATTTTGTTTTGAAAATTTATGATTTTTTTCACCTGCCCTGTTGACTGATTTTGGCCAATATTTTTTTTCTACTATACGCTTGAAAACAATGGGAGAAACCTTTACAGAAAAAAAAAATAGAAAATATTTTCAAATGAAAGGTGCCTTATTTAATGAAGATTTAGCTGTTGTTTCTTGCACATCCCACGACCATCTGTCACCTTTCACAGAATTGTATGCAGACCTAGATTAAAAAACAAACAAAATATGAAAACTAATTCCTTCATTTAGCATTAGAAATATCTGTAACTTACAACAAACTCGTACTGAAAATCAAGATCGAGCGAGCTTTTGCTCTTTTGCTCGATGTGTGGTTTCCGTCCACGCTGAGCTTGCCTTGGGACACCTGCGTTACCGTTTGACAGACAAGAGGTAAAAAAGAAAACAATCCAAGCAGCACTTCTTGTGAATATGTAAACAAACAAAAATAATAAAACAAACCAGCACTACTTGTGAATATATAAACACTACCACAAATTATCTGACTGTATTCAAGATCAAGGGGAAAAAAATCACTTCAGACTTTAATAATCTACAAATTATATTCATTGCACAATATAATTTTTATTGATGAAATTTGACCAATATTTCTCAAATGAAAATGAAATTTACATGTACAAGAATATCTGCTAGGTAAAATTTGGATGTTGCTCTCCACATGTTGTTAAAACAGCAAGAGGGAATAAACAATAGATGATTCCATGCTAATTTTGGACTCTAGAAGACTTATGTAGCTCAATTTAGTGCACTTTTCATAGAAATATGTTTACTTAGTAATTAATTTGTCCATTTGAAATTCTTCTCAAGCTCAATATTTGAAGCCTTGGATTCATGTTCCATTTGACTTCTTGACAAGCAGGAATACATCAGTTTAATAAGTAGCTTTGGTATGCATTAATCCTATATGAGCAACTGTGGTAGCACTATCCTCTTTATTGACTTTGCACTTTTAGCCACATCATGACCAGATTTGGCAGTGACTGTTTATATTTGTGAGAAATTTTTCTTTCTTATGATATAAAAATCTCAAAGAAAATATGTTCTTTTCACTCTTTATAATGGTTATCTGACCTACCTCCATCGATTTCTGTAACAAAATAAAGCAGAAAAAGTCCTCTCCAGGACTGTGTGATTTTCAGCACAAATCAACTTACAATGCCTCAGTGCATTGAAGTAGAATGAAAGCTGTCATCTAGCAGTCAAAAATATAAAAACTGGACAAAGTTTGTGAATGGGTGGAAATATGATGATTGAGGGGCACTGGCACGATATGTAAGTGTCAGATTTTGATCAAAACTATATGAGAAGAAAGAACTTTCTAATGATATATAATTTTCCACTGAAAAAAAAATATTTTGACATGAAAATGATCAAGCAAAGAGTGTGTGTTTCTGCATGGTCAAACTGTGCTTGTCTTCCTTCTACAGTGCTCTATAGTGATAACAGTGATACCTAATAACAGTAATTTGATGAAACTTGTTGAACATTTTCTGAAATGGTTGTAAATTTGAGGAATACCTGAAAGTATACATTCTCAGAAAATATTCTGTTACCACTGTACTTTCAGTCCTCAAACCACACGAGACTAAATATATTTGTGAATTACTAATGTCACTCCTTGGGGGAATGAACAAAATGGTAGAATTCCATCACATTTACACAAAACTGTTTGACTAAGTGTTCTCTTTCCTGTTTTCTATGTTCTTCTTACTTTCTTCTTTTCTCTTTCTTTTCTTTGTTACCAGTTGTGAACAAGTGAAAATTAAAGACATCACTTTGTCTAGAGAGGAATACAAGCTATTCCACTTCAAATTTTGAATTACTATATTCTGTATATCCTTCATTTTGAACCCAGGGAAGACAGACATACAGTTGAGATTTTGTTCAATTCAATAAACAGAGTCAATCTGTATTTATTACATATCATATTGTCCTCTTCCTCCTCATCTTCTCCCTCTTCTCCTTCTCCCTCTTCTCCTTCTTCCTCTTCTCCTTCTCCTTCTTCTTCTTCTTCTTCTTCTTCTTCTTCTTCTTCTTCTTCCTCTTCCTCCAGTATGGATATAAAATGGTTTTCCATTGTTTTTTTCTTCATGTTAACTGTGAAATTTTAACAAAAGGTTCGTGTCAGATAGTAGCTTTCTAACATGAGTTATTCTAAGGAGGAAAGATTTTAGGAGTACTTGCATATTTGCCTTGATATTCAGCTGTTCCAGGTAGTATAATTTTTTTTTTTTTTACTTTATGATTGAACCTAATGCTTCAAGGATAACTGGTACAACTTTCACTTTTGTTTCTGGATATCTCTACTTTTAAATCTTTTGAGTTTCTCTCTACTTACTTGTCTGCACTATATATATATATATATATATATAGCAATAAGAAAATGGAGGGGATTAATAGATGGTATTCATCAACTTGCAGACATTGTATTGTGTCAGTTTACTTGTTTATTTGTTTACTAAAAGGACAATAATAACAATATACAAACACATGTGACATATTACGTCATATCAGTAATTATAAAAATGACATAAAGTGACAGAAAATGGGATAATATTTCACAGCTGTTTCAGTCTAGAGGTGACATGCCTCATTCTATATTTATCACTCCAGTAGACTGAAGTAATTTATCGATGAAATATATGCATACTTTAACATATACATAGATATACATAAATAAATATAAATACATAAATACATATGTGTACATTTAAATGTACATACACAAATATCCATACATGCACACAAATGAATCAGTTATTATTGTTATTATACATGAGGAAGACACACATATATACACACCCACACATACATACATACATATATGTATGTATACATAAACAGTTCCGTACAGACATGTTCATAGGTACATACGCATTAGTTGTGTTTGGAATGGAGGACTGGTGCATTAGTTCGTATCGTTATAATTCTAACAAAAATGTCCAAACCTATATATATATATATATATATATATATATATATGTATGTATACATATGTATATTTTTACATCAAAAACCTATGAGGTACGTACATATTAGTTGTGTTTGTAATGGAGAAATTTATACAATTAGTTCGTAAAAATTCTAACAATAATATCCAAACTTCTATAAACCTATGGCGAGTTACTCCGTTATTGTTTTGTTTATGGAGTAGTTGGAATCTTGCTGGTAGTGGGGAGGGGTAATTTTTGCTGTTCAGTCTCCTCATCTAATTGGTCATCTATTGTTTTAAAATGTCTTGGCTTAGCTACAGTTGGACATGGATTGATTGATTGATTGGTCAATTAATTATTTAGATAATTGATTAGTTGATTGATTAGCTAATTGATTAGTGGACTGATGAATTGGTTAATTAGTCGTTAGATCAATAAGTTTGTGAGGATACTCAAATCTAGGGTTACCTCCATTCACTCATGTTTGGAAAATAAAAAATGAATAACTACCTGAGGAATTTATTAGTTAAGTGACTCAACTATATAGGGAATCCTGCTGTCAGACATAATAAATTTTAAACATAATTTGAGGCAATTTGTCGGATACAATAGCTTTTGATCATATTTTTACCAAAAATAACTACAATTTGAAAATATGTAGGTATAATTTGTATATGAAGGAGTTTTAGTGAGTAATCGGAGACTGTATTCTAGACGTAATCTTAGTGATTAATGACAGCATACTAAGAAGATGTATACGATCAGTTTTATTGTATTGTTGTGTTATTGTTTTGTTGTTTTGCCCCTTGTTTTAGTTTGGTCTAACTAACTTCCGGCATGTGTTTCATATAATCCCCATTGAAGTTAGTAAATATAGTAGTAAATCAATAGGTTGGACTTATACACAAAATAAAATTATCTCTTATATATTATATTAAATATTATCCCCGGAATGTCATATAGGTGTTAATTAGATTTGTAACAACCTATCTCACATATGTATTATACTTAAATTTTACACCCTGGGAAGAGGAGAAATTTCAACCATGTTTCGTGGTCTGCTACCACAACAGCTCCTTTATAGGATCCAGTTAGCTCAAGACATCATCAGGAGGAACCACGTCCGGTTTCGGCCCCTACTCCTCTACCATTTTGACGTGGCGGGGCCCCTCCTTTCGGAGGTGTCTTCAGCTCTGGTGTTGGGTGCATGTCTTCTTTCTTCTATTCCCTGGTCTCTTCGATGTAGCATCAACGAGTGTCAGCGTCCGACTGATCGTCATGTCAAGTTCCCCTTTTTATATCTGCTGCTAGGCTCCAGCAGGCAGCCCCAGCTAGCTGTCACGTGACACTGTCTAAATTTCTCGCTGCTAGGGTCCAGTAGGCAGCACCTTACACCCTTAGTATATCTCTTTAACCCTTTATTCCGATATGCACATCTATGTATATGGTATGAGTATGTGCGTGTACATGTATGCATATATGTATTTATATGTATGTATGTGTA
The DNA here is from genome assembly GCF_001194135.2 of Octopus bimaculoides. Lineage (NCBI taxonomy): Eukaryota > Metazoa > Mollusca > Cephalopoda > Octopoda > Octopodidae > Octopus > Octopus bimaculoides. Next base: position 26,865,353 of record NC_068994.1, read on the forward strand.
TATGTGTATGTGTGTATATATACATATGGATATTTATATCCGTATATAAACTTTCCGATAATTTGTTTAGTCTTTGTATTATCTATATACACTCCATTTATATAGGTATATATAGGTATGTGAGTATGTATGTATGTGTGTGTGTGTGTGTGCTTATATGTGTACGTATATATATGAATATATATGTATGTATGTATATATGTATTTATATATTTATGCCTAGCTCATTTTACTGGTTATTGGTTGTCCAACCGTAGCTAAGCCAAGACATTTTAAAGCAATAGATGACCAATTAGATGAGGAGACTGAACAACAAAAATAACCCCTCCCTACTACCAGCAAGATTCCAACTACTCCATAAACAAAACAATAACAGAGTAACTCATCACAGGTTTATGGATATTATTGTTAGAATTTTTACGAACTAATTGTATAAATTTCTCCATTACAAACACAACTAATATGTACGTACCTCATAGGTTTTTGATGTAAATATATACATACTTTAACATATAAATAGATATACATAAATAAATATAAATACATAAATACATATATGTACATTTAAATGTACATA
>NC_068994.1:26865939-26870352 GCF_001194135.2 Octopus bimaculoides
AATGGGATAATATCTTATAGCTGTTTCAGTCTAGAGGTGACATGCCTCATTCTATCTTTATCACTCCAGTAGACTGAAGTAATTAATAGATGAAATATATACATACTTTAACATATAAATAGATATACATAAATAAATATAAATACATAAATACATATATGTACATTTAAATGTACATATATGTATTTATGTATTTATATTTATTTATGTATATCTATTTATATGTTAAAGTATGTATATATTTCATCTATTAATTACTTCAGTCTACTGGAGTGATAAAGATAGAATGAGGCATGTCACCTCTAGACTGAAACAGCTATAAGATATTATCCCATTTTCTGTCACTTTATGTCATTTTTATAATTACTGATATGACGTAATATGTCACATGTGTTTGTATATTGTTATTATTGTCCTTTTAGTAAACAAATAAACAGATAAATTGAACAATACAACGTCTGCAAGTTGATGAATACCACCTATTAATCCCCTCCATTTTCTTATTGCTATATAGATTAATGGTAAAATAACTTTTTACCTGCACCCATTTATTGCACTTGGTAATGTAATTGCCATGCAATGAAAAAACACTAGTGTAATAATAATTGGGTACTCTTCAAGCAGTATATTGGATAGATATTATCCCTTAGTAGATAGATATCATCCCTAACTTTCTTGGATATATATATATATATATATATATCTGTCTGTCTGAAAGGCTTGCAACATCTGTTATAAGGCATTCTCTTTTTTTATTATCATATATGATGATCTTTAGTTTCTCATGAAATATTTAATTGTTTTGTCTGTCTCAAGTCTTGCTTTACCTGGTTCATTCACACCTTTTTCTGATACATGAGTGTACAACTTGTTTTAAGTATTATAGTCATACTTTTCAGAAAATGTTGAATTTAGATTGAAGCAAATCTTACCATGACATCATTCTTTCTGCACTAACATTTCATGGCCTTCTGCAAGATAATCAATATTTCCCACTTGCACTTGTTTAAAGAACAAAATGAAGGAATAAATACTGTTGCTCACTGAAATATTGCTTAGTACTCTGATCTTGAGCAGCCACCTACAAACTCTCAGTTTTTCTCTTTAAATATCTGAAGTCACTCCCACTATGAGTCAGGATTTTTCACATTTTTGATGTCTCCATGGAACTGTTCAAGTAACAGCATTTCTTTCAGCACTCCCTTTCTTTCACAAATTGTTCTGCTTTGGTATGTTTTCTTCTATTCAAGTAAGTCCGATTTCTATTGCAGCAGATTATATTATTATTTTTGTCTTATATAAGAAACTATGATTTGGAATTGATTCCATGCTACAAATGCTGATTTTATCTGTGTTTTTTTCTTTTTACAAGTCATATAGATGCTGTGACTGTATTTTTTCCAACTACAATTTATCATCATATTTTTCTTTCTTATTCATAGTATTGATAGTGTACATATTGTCAGGCTCTCTCCTTAAAACTGTGGAGCCATTTAAGCTTTATCTATTTATGCTTAATAAAACCTGTGAAAGTCATAATGAAATTCTTGGTTTCAGCTCTCGTTGCTATCACTGTTGCTTCATTTCAACACTGCCATTTTTTCTTCTTCCAGATCCAAAGATTATGGAGGGACATTCAAGAGAATTAATTTCACAGAAAATGCTCTCATATATTATTATTTTACATCTAATGTCAATCACAACAAGGTTTGTGTTTCATATCTCCTTTAGAATTTTAGATTTATTATTCCATTCTTGCATGATTGGGATCTTGTTTTGCAAGAGCAAATGTTTTTTTTTTTCCTTACAGTATTTGCGGCAATAAACTATGTAGTTGGATCTGTTCTTATTTGTTTAGCTTCCTTTTCATAATGGTAAGGGTGTGAGTTGAATAAAATTTAACTGCATTGTTGATTCATGGAATAAGAATTGAAGCTGCTCTTCTTGTGTTATGTACTCAGTAGTACAGCACAATGACTACTATGGTAAGAGGTGACCAACACCTGTACAGTTTAAGTTAGTCTACTACCTTAAACTGTACAGTTGTTGGTTTCTTTACACATCCAGTTCCTTGTTGTTTATTTATTTTCTTTGTTTTTTTCTTTACCTTGTTACTGCCAAAATTTCAGTGTGTTTGACATTTTTGCTGTATTTGTGTCCATGCATACACAAATGCATGTCTATGTTGTATAAAATTCACCTTGAGAAAACCATACACTAATATTTTTACAGTAAAGCTGTTATATGAAAATGTTTATGTGAGAACATAATTTTGCATTTTCATTTTCATAAATATATAGATACATAATAGTAATATTTACCTTTTATGTTAAAAACTAAAATTGATTTCATTCAGATGTATATATATATATCTACGTGTAAAAATTTAGCACATCTTCAACCCATTCTTCTTATTTTATCTAAAAACAGGTGTGCACACACACGCGTGCACGCACACGCGTGCACGCACACACACACACACACACACACACACACAATGTGATGTGCAGTCTATATAGTTAAGATAGACAGTGTCTATCCACACCAGCACTATAAGTATAACAATGTAGTTAGGAAATATGCTTTTCAAGGACATGGTTTTGGGTTTAGCTACTGTCCAGCATCTTGGGCAAGTGTCTTCTAATATAGATTCAGGCTAACTAGAGTGAATTTAGTAGACAAAAACTGAAAGAAAACTAGTGTGTGTGTGTGCATGCATATATATCGTCATCATTAAGGTATGAAGGAAGAGGTTAGACTAGAGTAATTCCTTACAGAGGAGCTACTTGGATACTCACATTTAAGAGAGAGAGTGAAAATGAATTAGAGGTATTTCCAAAGAGATAGAAAGTGGTATTGAGTTATCTTGGTGGCACCTCATGTAACAAGAGCAGTAGCTTGGGGGGGGGGTTTGCAAAAGTGTTGGGTAAGAGATAGGGGAAGTGGAAGAGAGAGGTAGACAACATCTGTAGGAATTGAGGGGAGGGGTGCACAAGTTGGGGAGATTATAGAGATACTAGAAGTATGATAGTAATGATGCTGTTGTCAGAGAGAGAGAGAGAGAAGGAAAGAGACAAAGAGAGGGGAAAGGGAAAGAGCAAGAGAGAGAGAGAGAGGGAGAGATGATATGTTTGGGTAGATTGCAAGAGTGAAGTAGAGAAATAAAACTGGTATAATGTCTGAGGAGAAATAATTTAGTGGTCTTGGTAAGGGGATGATTGTTGGGTGTGGAGAACAAAATATATTTCAGAGAAAAGAACATGGGCATAACTTGGTAGCCTTTTATTCCAATTGTTACATATATCTCAGTATTCAGCAACTGAAACTTATGTAACAATTAGAATAAATGAGTACCAAGTTATGGCCATGTTCATTTCTTGTATTATTGCCATGCTCTTTGTATTATGTCATAGTGTGGTCTTGGATACAGACAGCGTGCATGTAAAAGCAATGGTGGGAGTTTAACATATTTAACATACATATGTGTGTGTGTGTGTATGTATATATATATTTATATATATATATATATATATATATATATATATATATATATATATATTATACATGTGTACATGTGTGAGTATGCATGTATCACCTTGTCTTAACATCACTTAATAGCTGTGGATGAGCATTCCCATCATATTAATCTAAAATTCCCTGGCATGGGAAAATATTTCCTTGCAGGTGAAGATTGATGACAAGAAGGGTGCACAGCCATAGAAAATTAGCCTTGTTGTATTTCATTTGAACCCTGCAAGCATTGGAAAAACAAGGATTGAAACGGTGGTGATGATGATGAGAGTTTAGCATTCACTGGCTTCCTATCCATTATCAAATATGTAATTTAATTCATGAAATTATATGTGCATGTGTGTGTGTGTGTGTATATATATATATATATATGTATATATATATACAAACAATATATGAGTGTATGCATATATATGTACATGTATGTATGTACCTTCATCTACATGTACATATAGATATATAACTGGGTACATGACGTAGCAAAAGAACATGGACAAAATGATAAAGGTACAATAAACAAGCAAGCCACATAGAAACATCTCCTCCATCAGCTGCCACCATTAAAACACCGGCGTTTCGAAGAATTAAGGCAGTACGCATCGTTGGAATGGTTCTTCCCATGAACACAAGTTAAATTGTTTTCGTGGAGGGTAGTGGCGGACGGAAAACAAGACAGAAAAGCGAAACGGTGAAAAAACAAAGAAGCAAAAGGGCTGTACAGCCAGACGTGAAGTGTGTATGTATTGAACGCTGTGAAGCACGAACAGGAGGGGCAAAGAAGTACGTGCGAGCTTGGTGAGTCCAAGAACGAAAAGAAATAGCAGCCGGACACACGTGACCAAGGCTGTGTAAAAAGAATGAGTAGCAGAGGGAAAAGAAGGG
>NC_068994.1:26871070-26874435 GCF_001194135.2 Octopus bimaculoides
TATATATATGTATGTGTGTTTGCGTGTCTATGTTTGTCCCCCACCATTGCTTGACAACCGATGGTGGTGTGTTTACGTCCCTGTAACTTAGCAGTTCGGCAAAAGAGACCAATAGAATAAGTACTAGGCTTCCAAAGAATAAGTCCTGGGGTCGATTTGCTCGACTAAAGGCGGTGCTCCAGCATGGCCACAGTCAAATGACTGAAACAAGTAAAAGAGTACAAATAGATAGATAGACAGACAGACAGACAAATAGATAGGTTGGTAAGTAGGTAGACAGGCAGGCAGGCAGGCAGGCAGGTAGGTAGGCAGGCAGGCAGAGAGAATGTTCAGACTAATTTGACAGTTTGTAAAAAAGGAAAAGAAAATACAATATCCAATCCAAAAATAAAAGTATTGGAAAAAATATCAATTAACTAGTTTATGGCTGGAAGATAACAGTTGACTCAAAGTAGAAACATTCTGTTTCTAACACTGCCTCAAGATAGCTACAAAATCTGGTGCATGCATTTCTCAACATGTTCTTTGTAAGATCTTCAAACACCTCCTTAATCTTGGCCACCAATTTGGCCTTCGTATTGCAGGCAGAGCAGTCAGTTTCTTTCTCAACCCTGCCCTACACATAGTAATCCATGCGATTACAATTGGGGGAACTAAGAGGCCAGAAATTGGGGTAGTGAAGTCATTGAAATTTTCCAACACTTTCTGAAGGTTTGGCAAGAAGCTGAATCCTGTTGCTGTACATGGCCTTCTAGCAGCAATCTTCTCCAGCTAGGGTTTGACCATAATCTACAGCAGTTTCACATAGCTGCCTGAATCAAGCTTAAGGCCCGGTTCAAAGTGTGGGGCAGCACAGTGTCACCCTCACTGGTGACACACGCAAACAACATTACAGTTTAGAGAAACTTTATTTTTATGATACATAGGACATCACATGGATTGTAGGCAAGCCATCTGTTGTTCTGGATGTTGTGCAACTGGTCCTGGAAGAAGTTCTTTTCATCTGAGAAGAATCAGATCATCCTACAGTTCAACAAGATGCCTCAGCTTGTTCAAGAGTTTCTTTGCCTTTCTTAAGCAATTCTCATTGACCTTGGCTGTCAGAATTTGTCCCTTGTGCCTCTTGTATGAGTGGTAGCCAAAGTTTCTCATTCTGAGCCAGTTTCATGATGATGACTCCAACACCCATCTCACTCACCAAAGCCTGGATTCTCTTACTTGGATCATCCATCACCTTGTCCTACAGGTGTTGGATGAATTCTGCCATGTGAACACTGTCAGAATGCCTGCTGTGTCCCTTCATACATCTCACAGCTTCATAGTCTCCACTGTAGCTGTCTATATCATGTCTTACAACCTTTACTGTGTTCACAGAGCATTAAGCTGCAATCATGTCAACATTTTAATATCTGATGCAAATCATTGTGATACATATAACTCTTTTCCAGTATTCAGATGGCTTCCAATCCTCCATGTCAGCTAACTTTTTTTTCAACTACAACTGTAATTTTTATACTATCAAATGCTGTTGACTGTTCACCAATACATCAAGCTGTTCCTGAAGAGAGAAGACAAAATATTATTAGAGTCAGCCTGAACACTCTGTGTGTGTGTGTGTATACAGAAAATTCCCAGAGTTTCTCAAATACATGATCAATGGCAGAGAGAAAACAAATTATAATCTAAAGCATGTGAGTAATATAGATAATATGTTGTTAACATTCAATGAACTGTCAGAAATGAAGGTGTAAAGATGGAAGCAGTAAAATAAAACTGGGCATCAAATTGATCCTCTAGAGCCTGTTGTTTTATCCTGTTGTGTGCAGACAGCACAAAACTCTAGCTAACATTAATTTTTAAATGAAAAACATTGCCAAACAAATTAAATCATCCAGTATTCCTCTTGTCCATTACAAAGGGTGAATGGACAAGGCATTGTGAAATTGTAGTTAGAAAAAGTAGTCACAGCATCTATATGGCCTATTGCAAAGAGAAAAGGATAAAAACAGCATTTGTAGTATGGAATCAACTCCAAGTCCACAAAATGGAAGTAATGAAGAAGAATAATTGAGTGATTAAAAACTAAAATGGCAGCAATTCTCAGCATTTTAATGTTGCAGTTACAACCAGGGAATACTCATGTCAACAAACCACTACAAATGTTTTGAATAAGTGGAAGTGGAGTGGAACAAAGCTGAAAGAATTCACTGTGACTTAAGTATGTCAAAGCTGTAAGTCATAGGCAGCTAGAAATAATAACCACACCATTACAAAAATGTTGACTCAGTAATGAAGTGGCTAACAATAAGATAATCTTCTTTATGAAGATAACAATAACCCGGAAACAGCTAACAGCAGTGACTTTGCTGTAGATGACAACAATAATTTATGTTTTGATAGATATATATTTAGTAAAGCCAGTATGCTCTGATGGATGTGTAATGTCAGTGTGCATACTTGACAGAGTGTAAGTACCTTGAGAGAAAAGTTAGACCTAAGAAGCATCAGTTGTGGTGTGCAAGAGAGACGACTGCACTGGTATGGACATGTGGCAAGAATGGATGAGGACAGCTGTGTGAAAAAGTGCCACACCTAACAGTTGAGGGAACCTGTGGAAGAGGTAGACCCGGGAAGACCTGGGATGAGGTGGTGAAGCACAACCTTCGTACTTTAGGCCTCACCAAGGCAATGACTAGTGACTGGGACCATTGGAAATATGCAGTACGTGAGAAGACTCGACAAGCCAAGTGAGAGCATAAGCTGGGACCTCTGCCAGAAGTGTAGCCAGCTCACTTATTCATATTTTTACTTTATTGGACACTAAACTCTGCTTGTGAAGACCTGTTGAGGCAAGTGAATTTGAAATCTGAAATCGAAATCGAACTGAATCCGATGACTGGCACCCATGCCAACTTCTCCTTCATTGGACACTAAACTTTGCTTGCAAAGACATGTTGGGGCAAGTGAAATCGAAATCGAAATTGAACCATATTCGATGACTGAGACCTGTGCCAGTGGAGCACTAACAGCACTGTCCAAGCGTGTTCATTGCCAGAGCAGCTGTCTGGCTTCCGTGCTAGTGGCCCGTAAATAGCACCATTTGAGCATAATCATTACCAGCGTCACCTTCTAGCACTTGTGCTGGTGGCACTTTAGAAAATCATTTGAGCGAGGTCATTGCCAGTGTCGCTGGACTGGCTCCCATGCAGGTGGCATGTAAAAAACAACTTTTTGTGTGAGGTTGTTGCCAGTACCGTGTGACTGGCTCTCTTGCCAGTGGCACGTAAAAGCACCCACTACACTCTCGGAGTGGTTGGTGTTAGGAAGGGCATCCAGCTCTAGAAACATTGCCAGTCCCCAGTCAA
>NC_068994.1:26874445-26877401 GCF_001194135.2 Octopus bimaculoides
CCAGCTCTAGAAACATTGCCAGTCCCCAGTCAAATCGTCCAACCCATGCTAGCATGGAAAGCGGACGTTAAACGATGAGGATGATGATGATGAAATTAAACATGGGGTCTTCAGGTATCTGTGATATCCTTGAGAAACATATTTCATATTATAGATTAATCTTAAAATGAGGAGGTGATGGAAATCTCTTTCTTTTTATTAATGACATTTTCTGTCCCTCTCTTACACACACTCTTCCTCTGATTATAATGGAGTTGAATAGTTTGGATTTTGATAATCCCTGTGGATAGTTCATAGTAACCATCTCTGATAATAATGTGTTTTTAATATTCAGCTATTATGTTCTTAATTATAGAGTTTACAAGTACATTCTTTCATAATATGTTTATAATTCATTAAAAATTTTCTTCCAAAATATACCTTGCTAATTATAGGATCTGTCACATCACTTTTGATGTTTTATGAACTGAGAATTATGGTACTTATTGATTGGTTTTTAAAGTCTGTCACAACACAATTGTGGCTTTTTATAACTGTTCTCCATTGAAAAGGACACAGTTGTGTTGGACAAAGCATTTTAGTTCTGACTGAACGTGCTTATATAATAAACAACTGCTAGCTACTATTTTAGAATGAGTAACTGTTATTCCAACCACAGAGAATGAGTGGAACCTGTGAGCTAACTAATAATGGGCTCATAAGTTTACTCTATTCTTTCATATATGTTTAGTTGCTTATGACAGCCCAAGGTGGTGACAGTATCAGTCCAGGATATCCATTCTCCCCTGCCTCTGGCACATTGTCTCACGTGTAAGAGGACATGGCTGACAGGATCAATATGAGAGAGGCACTGACGACACTGAAAGTGACCCTGAACAACAGTCACAGGGGTTTGATGATGATATCTTTACCTCACTTCATGCAGTCTCTTGTGTTTGGTTTCAAACTCCAACCAGTTAGGAAAGAGACTGCTTAAAATGAGAGACCACTTGAGATGATCATGAAAACAAAGTTTTGGACATCCATGAAGCCTACCTCCAGTCTCAGTCTTGCTGAAGAGGACCATCTTTGGGAGCTGGTTACCCAGCATCCAAATCCCATGGTCAACTCAGTGGAGAAAATGATGTAGGATGCAGGCCTCAATGCTGTAGATCCCAGCCCTCAGGGGGATTTTGGTATGTGGCACCTTGTCTTGCCATGATACATGTCTTGCAAGGATACTTTGGAGTGATCTGATACAGAACACTTCCAGATTTCTGACCTGGCACCAATAAAAGATCCAGCATTCAGACATGGACAAGAGAGTAGACATACAGACAGCTCGATAAATTAGGCTTTTATACTAGTTCTAAAGTTGATGCTCCAAATGACTCATTTGCTGAGTCTCCCAAAAAATGCAGAGGCCAAGTTGATCTGAGAGAGTATCCCCTCATCGAGGAGTTCAGTGCTAGGGAGCCATCTCAGCCTTCTTTTATCATCATCATCATCATCATCTTCGTTTGATGTCCATCTTCCATGCATGCATGGGTAGGATGGTTGACAGGTGCTGGATGGGTAGAAAAACCTAGGCTTCTGTGTCTGTTTTGGAAGGGATTTTACGGGTGGATGCCCTTCCTAAAACCAACTACTCCACAGAATGGACTCAGTGCTTTTTACATGGCACTAGCACAAATGAAGTTAGTTTTGGCATGATTTTTCCAGCTGGATGCCCTTCCAAACACCAACAAAATTACAATGTGGACTGGATGCTTTTAACATGGCACCAGCACTGGCAAGTCACAAGTCAAAGAATTATGAGAGGGGCAGGTCATTTGAGGAGGGGAACTTGTGTCAGAGGATGCAAGGTTAGAGTATGACAAAGAGACAGAGACAGAAGCAGGTGTCTTGCTACAACAGAGGGGGAATTAGAGGAGGTGATCTAGTATCAAATGGTAAAAGGTCAGAGTGTAACAGGGAAATAGGGGCAGAAATAGGAGTCTTGCTATAGAGGAAGTACATGGTTACCCAGTGAGTGAGAAAGTGGAAGAGAGAGAGAGAGAAAAGAGATTGAGAGTGAGAGTGACAGAGAGGTACAAGAAAGAGGCCAGAAACAAGTGTGCTGATGTAAAGGAGATACTTGCTTACCTAGTCAGAGGAAAAACAAGAGAAGAAAAGAGAGAGAGAGAGTGACCCAAGGGAAATAGAGAGAGAGAGTAGGAAACAGCAAACGTGTAAGAGAGAGCAGAAAAGAAATTGTGTAGTGCTAGGGCATACTCACAAGTAACAAGAATAAAAGTGTAGAACCTGGTTAGAAAAATAGGTTGTGAGTGTGGGGTGGAGCGATACAGTGAGCAGAGCAGTGTGGGTAAGAAAGGGGATTGGAAAACAATCATAATTTATAAAGAGGAAATGTGAGGAAGAGAAAGATTTAGTTAGAAGAGGAGTTGTAGTTCAATTTCTTAGGGTAGAGTGAGCGGGACACAACTCTTCTAGCACTCAGTTTCCTGGATGGGTCTTCTCTAGAAACTCATATCTCCAAACACCTCGGTTCACTGTCATTTCCTCCAAGGGCCCCAACATCCTAAGATTAGTCCTCACCAATTCATCTCATGCCTTTCTGAGTCTCCCTCTTCCACAGGTACCATCCGCTTTCAGCGACAGGCACTTCTGTATATAGCTGCCTTCACTCATACACATCACATGTCCAAACAAACACATTCTCCCCTCCTGCATACCACATTTAATCCCTCTTATGCCTAACTTTTCTCTCAATACACTTGTGCTCTATTGGTCATCTACACTGATGTTGCAAATCCTATGGAGCATACTACCTTCATTCTTCTCCAGTGCATGCATGTCCTTCACAGTCAGAGCTCATGTCTCACTACCATGTAACATAGCCATTCTCACACAAGCATCATACAATCTACTTTTCTGAGAGAGAGTCTCTGAGAGAGAGTCCTTTTGCTGTCAACAG
>NC_068994.1:26877411-26882053 GCF_001194135.2 Octopus bimaculoides
AGAGAGTCTCTGAGAGAGAGTCCTTTTGCTGTCAACAGAGGTAGTAGTTCTCTGAACTTCCTCCACCTTATTCTTATTCTAGAAACAATACTTTCAGAGCATACTAATTTGATATCCTAAATAGCAAAAACTATCTACTACCTCAAGAGAGCTTCCTGGGGATTTGAAAGAGTTTAAGTTTCTCATGCTTTTGGTACTTACTGTTCCTGTGCATTTGCCACACGCGAAAGTGACCTTATCCGATAACCTTCCATAATTCCACTGCATCTCTTATGCATCCATAGCTTACACTTGGTGCAGCAAATGGAATTACATCCCACTCTTTTCCTTACATATTGAACAAGGCCATTTGCCAGTTGGAATGAGAGTCTTCACTCCTTTCTTGCTAATAACAACTTTAGTCTTAACTAAGTTAACTTTAAGGTCCTTTGATTCCAGGTTTTGCTTCCAAACCCAGAACTTCTTCTCTAATTCTGCTTCAGATTCTGCAATAAGAGCAAGATCATCAGCATATAGTAGTTCCCATGGGTATCCTGTTTTGAATTCATCTATTATAGCCTGGAGAACTATGATGAATAAGAGTGGACTAAGAACTGATCCCTGGTGTATTCCATCTGGTATGTTGAATTCATCACTGTATTCAAGCCCAACTCTCACCTTACTAACAGTATCGCTGTACATGGCTTGAACCGCTCTAACAAGCCACTCTTCTACTCCTAGCTTCCTTAGAGACCACCAAATAAGAGGGCAGAGAACCCTGTCAAAAGCTGCTGAGGGCTACTGACCAAATTTGTAGCTGGTACAAATCCCTTTCTCGATCTAAGTGGTGGTGGACCAGGGCCATTAGAGAAAAGAAACAGACCTGGAAAGACTAGAAGTGTGGTGGTAGCAGGGAACAGATAGTCAGAATGAAAGCTAGGAGACAGGTATATTTAGTCAGGGGACAAGCAGAAAAAGAAGTTTGCCAGTGTTCTGCAATGTGAGGACCAGATACTTGAAGTGTTTTGGATTGCAAGACAGTGTGTGAGAGAAAATTGTGCTGTCATAGGAGAGAAATGTGTTTGCATGGATAATGGTGCACTTGCACTTAATGATTCTGCAAAGAAAGAGGCTTGGAAGTGTCATTATGAAAGGCTGCTGAACATAGAGAATGAATGGGAGGAGGAGAGTCTGCCAAATGTAAGCCCAACTGAGGCACCAGCTATATGAATCTGCAGAAGCTTGGTAGATAAAGCAATTAAGGATATGAAGACAGGGAAAGCCCCCAGCCCATCAGGAATCATTGCTGAGATGCTTAAAATATCTGGTGGAGTAGGATATGGCCTTGTCAGCCGTAGAGTTAATAAGATTGTCCACAAGGGATTCATACCCAACAGTTGGTGTAGTAGCATTATACTCAACAGCTATAAAGGAAAAGGTGATGCCTTAGACAGAAATAATTACAGAGGCATCAAATTGCTGGGCCAGGTGATGAAAGTCACAGAAAGGGCCATAGGTCAATTATTTAGGAAGAGAGTAAGTATAGATGAAATGTAGTTCAGATTTGTGCCAGGCAGAAGCATGCCCTGATCTGGAAGAAGCCATGACATGGCTACTGTTACTGCTGTATTGCATTTTATTGCACAGTGGCACAAGACAGTAATTAAACTCCACCACACAACACAACAAAATGATGCAACAATGCAACACAGTCATCATTATCATCATCATCATCATCATCATCATCGCTTAATGTCCTCTTTCCATGCTGACATGGGTTGGACGGTTTGACTGAGGACTGGCAAGCCAGAAGGCTGCAACAGGCTCAGTCTGATCTGGCAAAATTTCTACAGCTGGATGCACTTCCTAATGCCAACCACTCCATGAGTGTAGTGGATGCTTTTACATGACACCGGCATGAGGGCCAGTCAGGCGGATCTGGCAACAACCATACTCGAAAGGTGTTTTTTATATGCTACCTGCATGGGAGCCAGTCCGGCGGCACTGGCAATGACCAAGTTCGAATGTTGTTTTTCATGTGCCACCGGCACATGTGCCAGTAAGGCGAGACTAGCAATGATCACACTCGAATGGTGCTTTTTACATGCCACCGGCATGGGAACCAATCCATGGACCTGGCAACAATCACGCTCGGATGTACTTTCACTTCCCTCAATAGGTCTTCACAAGCAAAGTTTATTGTCCATTAAAGGAGGGGTACTCATAAGTGGGCTGGTTACACCCCACGTTCGGATGTGCTTTTAATGTTCCACTGGCACAAGTGCCAATCAGGCAGTATTGTCATCGGCCATGTCAGTGATTTTGATACTGATTTCACTTGCCTCAACAGGTCTTCACAAGCAAAGTTTATTGTCCAATGAATGAGGGGTATTCATAAGTTGGCTGGTTGCACCCACTGGCATAGGCCATGGGCTATGGTCCCACTTGGCTTGTCGGGTCTTCTCAAGCACAGCATATCTCCAAAGGTCTTGATCACTAATCATTTCCTCACTAAGGCTCAATGTTCGAAGATCGTGCTTCACCACCTCATCCCAGGTTTTCCTGGATCCACCTCTTCCACAGGTTTCCTCAACTGCTAGGGTGTGACACATTTTCACACAGCTGTCCTCATTCATTCGCAACACATGACCATACCAGCACAGTCATCTCTCTTGCACACCACAACTGATGCTTCTTAAATCCAACTTTTCTCTCAGGTCACTTACACTCTGTCATGTATGCACACTGACATTACACATCCAGCGGAGTATACTGGCTTCATTCCTTGCAAGCTTTTACATGTCCTCAGCAGTCACAGCCCATGTTTCACTACCATGTAGCATAGCTGTTTGTACACATGCATCATACAGTCTACTTTTTACTCTGGGCAAGAGGTCCTTTGTCACCAGCAGAGGTAGGAGCTCTCTGAACTTTGCCCAGGTTATTCTTATTCTAGCAGCTACACTTTCAGTGCACCCTCCCCAGCTACTGACTTGGTCACCCAGATAGCGGAAGCTATCGACTACTTCTAGTTTTTCTCCCTGGAATGAGATAGAAGTTGTTTCCTGTTTGTTTACAGTGTTTATTGCACCTGAACATCTGCCACATACAAAAACTAACTTCCCAGTCAGCTTTCCTTTGATATTGCTGCACCTCTTATGTGTCCATAGCTTACACTGAGTGCATCTTATGGAGTTTCTACCTACGTCTTTTCTACAGATCGACCAGGGCCAGCTACCTGAAGGGATTTGTGGTTTGTCTGCTTCCTACTCTTTTGTAGTTGATAATTTTCTTCCATTATTTTGAAAAACTTGAATATTTTGAATACTCCATTTCCACATTTGGTACCTGTAAAAGATTCTTAACAAATGTAAAATTCACATCAGAAGAAGAAATAATGCAGCTAACAAAATGCAAAGACTCTTGTTGTGGGGTGTGTGAAATAATTGAACAGAGTAATACCAAAAAATTAAAGAATGGGAAAGAATTGAAGGTTAATGCAAGTATGGATTGCAAGACAAAGCATCTCAGTTATGCATCATGATTTGTATCATTTTGTTTTTTAAGACTTGTTTTATATAATCAATAATTTTTAATGCAAGGAAATTTTTCTTCATATATCATCTACTATATAAATGGAACTGTATCTGGTAATGTATGTGTTTAAGCCCTGAAGGTCTCTGAAACAGTGCAACCTTGAGAAAAACGAATTTGATTTTTGAAATCTGTCCCAAAGAGAATGTTACCCATAAATAATAATAAAAAATATAATTTACTACGAGAAATAACTCAACTTTTAGATAAAAAAAAATTCTGTCCCCATCAATCTTTCTATCTCTATATATTTACCTCACTCTCTCTCTCTCTGTATATGTATTAACTCATCATTTCTTTCATTTTGTTTAAAACCTCATCTTCTAATGTTATGATACATAGCTATCATGTATATATCCTGTCTTCTGTTTGGGTAAAAAATCTCTGTAATATTTTTTAAAACATTTTGTGGAATTAACGAATCACATAATCAGATTCAATGTGAAAACTACATCAGTATACCAAATTTGAAAAGTTTCACTTAATTGTCAATGTCTTTCATTTTTCACTTTTCTTACAGTAAACTTCCCCTTCTCTCTATACATATATATTTACCACACTCTTTCTCACTCTCTATAAAAGTATAGTACTCATGCCAAGTGTGTGTGTGTATGTTGCCCATGTGTGTGTGTGTATGTGTGTGCATGTGAGTAAGAAGTTCCATTATAGTGAAAGAGTGGTTTAAAAAGTATATGAAAGATAATTTATTTTAATAGCATACTTTTCTGTAATATTTTTCTTACACTCACACACACACACACACACACACACACACACACACGAACTCACTTGGTGCTGGGTGGGGTGGTTAAAAATTTAAATTACAAAACCTTTCTAACTGCTTAAATCCTAACAGTTGACCACCACATCATCATTCCTTAAAATCTGCTTATGGGGAGAGGAAAATATTGAAAACCTATAATATTTACAATGTGAAATAATTCAACTTTTATATTAACAGGTATCAGGTGATTGTGGGATGTTCTAGAACCAACAGCCAAATCTCCCTTAAATCACCTTTTGTCTTAAAATTATTTTGAAATTGTAAACTGAAACAAATTGCAGATTT
>NC_068994.1:26882207-26883399 GCF_001194135.2 Octopus bimaculoides
ATGGGGGATACAGGACTAATAAAGAAATTTTTAAAAATTTTACTATTGTTTATAAATTATGTCTCATTTACTGTTTGAAAATAAAGGAAGTGGGAATTGTAATGCGGTTTGCCGAATTCCAAAACATTTTTTTTCTACTTTCAAAGATCCTCCCATCATTTCTGAGTGTGTAGTGTCAAAACAAATTGACAAAACCAGTACTGAGTTGGAGAGTAGGGAAGGGGGTTGAGAAAAAAATCATAAATTTTCCGAAAAATTTTTTTTTTTTTTATCAAAAAGGCATTTCCAATCATTTTTAAGTGCACAGAGCAAAAAAGAAAAAAAAAATGTAACAAAACCAATCTAGAAATAAGGAGGGAGATTCATAAATTTCAAAAAATTGTTTTCATAAAATGCTTCCCTCTATCATGTGCAAGGTGAAAACAAAAAATTGAAAAACCCCTGTCAAACAGAGAAAACCCTACTTATGTGGGTGTGCAATTCTGAAAGTCCATCAAGGTTTACTATTGTGAAAATTAGCTGGCAACAATGGAATACTCAGATAGAATATATACATTCATATATATATATATATATATATATATATATATATCCTTTTCTCCTTTCTTTTCACTTTTCTCTCTCTCTCTCTTTCACTTCATTCTTTTTTCCCCTCTCAACCCCATTGTGAACCAGATTGTGCCATCATTTTCAATCATTCTATCTCATTCCCTAGCTTCCCTTTGACCTCAAACTCATCTTATATTTGATATCATATTTTTCTTTGTCTTGCTTCTTGTAATTTTTTTCTTTTTGATATGTTTATTTTTTGGCATATTCATCTTCATTGTGCACTTCTTTTTCTTTATATGTCTCTGCTTTTTCAAGCATGTGCATTTGCTTCTTGAACCTCATGTAATTATGATTTTTGTCACCTCTTTGTTGCATAGTCTTTCTTGTATGTGAATGTGTGTGTATGTATGACCTTGAAGAGGTTTTGGGGTCTGACGATATGCCATAAAGCTATACCCATTATGGACAGGAAACCCAGGGTAATCCCATAAACCAGCCTTCCCCATTAAAATATACACTGCTCTACATCTTAGAGTGTGCTTCTTCTCCGGATTTATGTTTTCTACTAGCAGTTTATATATTTAAACACATATATATATGTATATGCACATATACATTTATGTGTGTGTGAATATATATA
>NC_068994.1:26884543-26885086 GCF_001194135.2 Octopus bimaculoides
GATGCTCTTCCGATCTATATATTAGTATTTTATAAGCTTAAAGCTTATTAGTGATTACCATGCAATGACTAAAGAAAATAGTTTAATAATGGGGTATATAAGCCCTTGATGGAAAAATGTAGGTTTTCCCATATGCGTGGAACTTGAACCCACACCTCTTTCTTTTCATGACAAGAATGTTACCATTACACTAGTGCACCAACCTGCTTCATTCCGTCAGATTTAAGAATTATAATTAGTTCATAGTGCTGTTTTTGTAAACAGACTTTCATGTGCTTTTACTGTGAAAGTATTTGTTAAGCAGTGTCGATTTTTACACTTCTGTAAATAATAATAATAGTGAGGGCTTATATGTCCCATTATTAGACTATTTTCTTTAGTCATTGCCCAGTGATTGCTTCACACTTATAAATACTATTAATATTATTTACAGAATTGTAAAAATTGACGCTGCTTAACAAAAACCTTCACCTCTCTCTCTATATATATATATATATCGAAACGTCTAGTTAGAATAGAGGCAGCTGACAAAGGATTAATTCC
>NC_068994.1:26885096-26886983 GCF_001194135.2 Octopus bimaculoides
AGATAGAGAGAGAGCGAGAGCGAGAGAGAGAGAGAGAGAGAGAGAGAGTTTTCGTCTATTAAACTCTGTCAGTTAACCTGTCACTATTGTAGGAAATAATTTTATATGATGGTGCAGAGTGGAATCAAAATGAGAACTACATTGTTGTTAAGCAAACTTCTTAGTCACACAGAACATTTGGTACTAATAGCAATAGGCATGACAGTTGAAATATTTGTTGGAAAATAATTTGGAAGTTGTGACTGGCATGCATTTCCCAAATGACAAAATAAATATTCTACTTTCTTGTGATTTGAACTAAAAAAAAATAGTGATCAGAGGAAAGCATTTATTTAATCACACTACCATTTCTGCATGTAACAAACAGAAACTATTAGATCTGTTCATTTGTTTAAGCTGAGCGTGAGCCAAATAATGCAAAACATTGTTGTTTTGTACCAGCTAATGTGCAAAAATAATAAATTCTCTGATTCTTTTACTGCTTTTTCCCTTTATTGCTGTTCCACTGTTCCACGTGTTTATTTGCCAATAAACCACTTTGATATTTTCCAGTAACATGATATATATAGTTTTATGCCACTCAGTTTCAACTCTTTTTTAGCTTTTAAAATATAAAGTTGTAATTGCATTAGTCAAGCTAATATTCATCTTTTAAAAATATTTCCAGGTAATGGGAACTTTTTTTGCATATTTAAGTTTAAGTTAATGTAAACATAACTTTATGTATAAGGAATTCATTTCACCACCACATGGCTTCAAGTTTAATCCAACTGCATGGTACCTTTTACAAGTCTCTTCTACAATAGCCTCAGTCGATAAAAGCCTTGTGAGTGAAATTTTGTTGATGAAAAATAGCCAGAATTCTGTTGTTAAGGTCACAGTTTTTTTTTTTTTTTTTGTGCATGTGTTTGTGTTAAACCAGGTGACTTAATTGATCTCCTGGTTTTAAACCACCAGTTTGTCTATTTTTGTGTGCCCTGAGTGGAGCCTTTTCTGTTGCAATTATTCAGGCCAAGCAAGGTGGCGAGCTGGCAGAAATGTTCTGGGTTCAAATTCCACCGAGGTCGACTTTACCTTCCATCTTTTCAGGGTCGATAAATTAAGTACTAGTTGCATACTGGAGTCGATTTAATCGACTAGCCTCCTCCACCAAAATTTTAGGCCTTGTGCCTAGAGTAGAAAAAAAAATTTATTCAAGCCAAGTTACCAGTATGAGGAAAACTTCTACCTTTTTCCCCATTTGTCTTTGAAGGCCAGAAAAAGTCAAGAGTACCATCTTAACTTTCTAGGATAAGCCATTCAAAGGAGTTTCTTTTTTTTTCCGATGACATCCTTGAGTATTGTATGATGAAAGCTTATATTTCATTGTATTTTAAATCACTTTCTTTTATATAAAGTCATAATGATCTAAATGATCATCATTGAGGAAAATATTCCTATGTATAAGGGAATATATTTTCATTTTACTTCAGTAAACACACCCATGCACACACACACATGCGCACACACACACGCACACACATGTATATATATTGTATGCATGTTTAGGCATGTATACACACAAATTCATTTATATATAGATATATTTTTTTTATATTACATCTTTAAAGAAATTCAAAAATAAATTTTTCAAGAAGATATTAAAAAAGTCAATAAAACAAGAATATTTCGTAGAAAATGTGAAGCAAATAGCAACAAACATCTTTTATTATCATAGGCAAACTCACACTTCCGGTGATTTCTTAACAAAGACTACTGCTATATTCTATAAAGGATATTCATTTCTTTGATATGTATGCATATGTGTATTTATGTGTGTGTGTATATACATATATATATCTGTGTATATGTGTGTATGCATATATATATATATATATATATATATAT
>NC_068994.1:26887779-26893263 GCF_001194135.2 Octopus bimaculoides
TAAATGCATATAAATGCATGTGTCTGTCTTGGGATTCTTGTTATGTATAAGTCTACATCTTTTTCATTCAGTTGTAAGACACCTGTTGTTATCTAATCTTTCAGTAGACAACTATTTGTCTTGCAATCTTTCAGAATTTATCTCTCTTCATCTATCCTTTGTCTGTCTACCTGTCCCTCTCTTTCTCTCTCTCTCTCTCTATATATATATATATACATACATGTGTGTATGTAATGCAGAAGAAATGTGAAGACTAGAGAAGAATGAAGCTAGTATTCTCCACTGGATCTGCAATGTGGTTCTAGGAACATTTATGCCACAGGAAAACTTGCCGCAGGAAACTTTGCCATATAGGAAATTTTGCCGTAAGATAATATCACCATATAGATAATTTCGAAGATATGGCAGGCAACCTGATTAGAGAAATTGCAGCTCTGAAAAAAATTGCTTTTTATATATATATAGGTGTTTTTCATACTTCTGTTTTAGATTTAACTGCTTTTTTTTTGTTTTCTTTTTGCTCTTTGTAAATGTTATCATATTTATATTTTATTACTTTTTTATTTAAGCAGAATTTTTTTTTTTTGAAAACATTATCATCTTTTAGGTTGCTTTACTTTTGAACCCACTGTAGCTTTGCCATAATAATATAATAAATACGTTGGTTGAAACAATTATATACCAAGGGAGCAATTCATCTTTTTATGGGGGAAATTGTCTTGTGGCAAAATTTCCTATGCGGCGAACTTTCCTATGACCAAAAATCCTAAGGCGAATTTTCCTGCAGCAAAATTTATGGATACAGTGCAATATCAGTGTATATGTACAATAGAGTGCTTATATATTGAGAGAAAATTAGGTATAAGAAGAATTAGATGCAGTGTGCATGAGAGAAGACTCTGCTGGCTTGGTCTTGTGATGTGTATAGATGTAGATAGTTACATAAAAAAGTGCTGATCACTTAATTTCGATGGAACTTGTAGAAGAGAGAGACCCAGGAAGATGTGGAATGAAATATTGAAGGTTAATTTCAAGAGGAGATGGCAAAGGATTGAGATATCTGGCACTTTGCTGTACTCAGGAAGACCAGCTCACCACAGCAGAATTGATATCCTCCTCCCAGCTGAGGAGATTTTTGTCTTGCAAGTTACTTGGTGACCCTGTCAGTGTTGGTGCCACTTAAAAGCATCCAGTACACTCTGTAAAGTGGTTGGTGTTAGGAAGGGCATCCAGCAGTAGAAACCAAGCCAAATCACCTGGGGGCAGTTTCTGAAGGGCCTGTATGGAGTTACTAAGAAGCTGTTCACTGAACTGAAGAGTGACACTTTATCGTGCATGAAAGAAGAATTGGATGCTCATATCAAAGAAACCTACAGCGATCCACACCGTAACCAGCCACTGCCACATCTAAATGGGCTAAAGCATCTCTTAGAACCTGATATCGAATTTCAAAATGGGGACATCAGGGAGAAAGAGGTGAATGATTTCGTGAGAAAAGCTAAAGCAAAGAGTGCCCCAGAAGGTGATGGTATCTTGTATAAAGTATATACATATTGCAATCGTCTGTGAAAGAAGCTCTTTGTCCTGCCCCGACAGCTGTGGCATGAAGAGACTAGTAGAGGATTGGTGTAAGGCAGAAGGCATATACCTGCTGAAAGAGGCCAATGCAGAGACTATAAAGCAGTTTAGGTCGATATCCTTATTGAATGTGGAAGGCAAGATCTTTATGGAAATTCTTTCGAGGAGAACTGTGGCATATTTACAGAGTAATGGATATATTGATGTATCTGTTCAAAGGTTCGAATCCCTGGGATCCCTGGATGTGTTTAACACTGTTTTCGATTTGGAAAGTGATCCAGGATGCCAAGCAGAACAAGATAAGTCTGAACGTAGTATGGCTTGACCTAGCTAATGCATATGGCTCAATGCCACATGAATTACTGATGAGAGCCATGGACCACTTCCACATTCCAGACAAAGTAACCAAAATAATGAGGATATATTATGAGAAGTTTCAAGATGAGGTTTACAGCTGGAGATTTTACAACAGATTGGTACTGATTGGAGATTGGCATTGCTGCTGGCTGCACAATATGTGTCATGTGGGTTATCTTAGTCATGGAGATGATTTTGAGAGCTGTGGATTTTTTCAGAACAAATCGCCCATGTGCAATCACTTAAGAAAGCCTTCATGGATGACGTGACTCTTCTATCCACAGATAAGTAAATCATGCAGAGTGCCCTCTTGAGACTAGACAAGCTTGTGAGGTGGTCAAGGATGTGGTTTAGAGCAAAAAAAGTCACGCAGTCTGACATTTGTTAAGGGAGTGCGGAAACAAGTTAAATTTTGAATAGCTGAAGAAAGCATTCCAACAGTCAAAGAAGAACCCGTGAAGAGCTTGGGGTGAGTATATACAGGAACACTGTCAGATAGGAGTTGCGGAATGGAAATTATTAAACAAGCTGAGGCTGGATTATCAGCGATTGATAACTCAAAGTTACCAGGTAAACATAAAATTTGGTACTTACAGTTTGGCTTGTGTGTGTATATATATATATATATATATATATATATACTAGATGTACCCACCTTGACCCATTGGGTCACAACCACTGCTAGTTGAAAATATTGATGCGGTGGCAGTAATAGAAAAAATATCATTTTAAACTTCATGCAATAAAATTCTTAAATAATACAGTTCTCCTGCCTTTGGTATGACAAGATAAACATGGCTGAGTGTTTCCTCTTTGAAAACATTCAAATAACCTTCAACATTTTTTCCTCACGTTCTTCTTTGCCATTCTTTGTTACTACTGTTCCAAGTGAAATGCATGAGTACTTCAGCATAATGCAATGTTTTGCAAAGTCATCATCAAAGCACAATGAAAAGAATTCTGTCAATGTTGTTCTCATATGTCATTCATTAACAGCCATATATACATCCTCACTATTTCTGAGCAATATTCTTTGTTCATCTGGTAAAAAGAACTTGCAGTCTCACTATTGCAGATGTTCTTTCAAGAAGTGAAAATCCTTATATGGATGCAACTGCTTCCGATGGTCCAATATACTTACCCATTAGATATTGACTAATTTTGTTATCCTTGTTTATTTGAACAGCAGCTTGGTCATTTCCTTTCTGTGTGTACTTGATGACATACTTAATTTACTTCACTGAGGCAATGATTTCAATGCTGCAAAGGTACAACCCACTTATTGTTGTTTGTTTTTCCATTCTTATGAGATTCAACTCCACCCATTGCATCTGATCTTTGTCAATAAAGAGATAGTCTCTCTGTCTGTTTATCTGCCTTTTGGTTAAGATGATAAAGATTGATATTGTATTTTAAATATGAATTTTCCCCTTTAAGAAAAACAAATCAGATACCTGTGATTCTCATAAAAATATCCGTGTTTCAAAAAATATCTCATAAAAATATAAGAATTTCTATCTTTCAGTTCACGGCACTCCAAAAGTTGTGTAAATGATTGAGAGAACAAAAAAAAAAAAAAAAGTAAGAAAAAAGGTCTGCTGGTGGTAGCTGCCTCTTTGAAGTGTCATCATTTTCAACTTGATTTTTTTTCTTAAAAGGGGGAAATGACTATTTTATTTGTAATCTTTATCATTTTAATCAAATGGCAGGAAAACAGACAGACTTTGAGATTTTGTATAATACATATATACACACATAAAAGTATGCGCACGTATACCTACAAGATTACCATTTTACTTTAAAAACATTTAGTAGTTCTAACATATTTTGGCCATATTTCCAAATTGTGAAAGAGATTAGGAGAAAGTCTGGTTTCATTTCTGCATCTGGAATGTATTTTTTTGTGTATGGGTGTGTGTACGTGCGTGCGTGCGTGCACGCGCATATGTGAGTGAGTAAGTGACTGAGTGAGTGTGTGTGTGTGTGTGTGTGTGTGTGTGCACGCATGTGCATGCACACACACACACACTTGCATGCATGTGCGCACGCACACACACACACACACACACACACACACAAATGATATTATTAATTAAAATCTATTTTTGCCAATTCTTTAGATCAGCACCGATTTAATTGAATTTCAATTGTTATGATTAATTTTACACTAATCAATTGTAATTAGCTTTAATTACACAGAAAAATATCACAGAGAATATCATATATTTAATGAATTGATGATTTGCTAAAACGTGAAATTTCAGTAAATCATTTAAATTTTCAACTATATTCCTCCATACAAGTCTCTCTCTTGTTCTCTCTCTCTCGCTCTCTCTCTCTCTCTCGCTCTCTCTCTCTCTCTCGCTCTCTCTCTCTCTCTCTCTCTCTCTCTCTCTCTCTCTCTCTCTCTATATATATATATATATATATAATCAAAATACACAACAGGATATCAAGAAGTGATGCAGTACGACCGTTTCAAGTGGCACCATTTCATTGAACAATGCAATCATTACATCAATTTGAAAGCAGAGCTATCCTCAGCTGCACAAATAAATCAATAGAATTTTAATCAGTCAGACACATTAATATAATTTTACTAA
The DNA here is from genome assembly GCF_001194135.2 of Octopus bimaculoides. Lineage (NCBI taxonomy): Eukaryota > Metazoa > Mollusca > Cephalopoda > Octopoda > Octopodidae > Octopus > Octopus bimaculoides. Next base: position 26,892,318 of record NC_068994.1, read on the forward strand.
AATACTCTAATAGTGCAAGAAGATAGAAAAAATCCATGTTGTTGCTATTGTAGCTAAGAATATACTACACTTCCAAGAAAGGTATGAAGTTTGTTGGGGTCATAGCTTGTAAAGGATTGTGGTTCATTTTTAATTTATTAATCTTTTCATCAACTACTAAATCTAAAACTAGAGGACTGTGTCTTTGTTTACAATCGATAGCAGGAGTGAGTTGACAGCTTATAGCTAGGTATGGTTATAAATATTGTCAAGATTTTAGGAGTAGTATAAAGTAACTGTCTAAAAGGAGGCTGGGTAGGAGAATACCCCGAATCAAGATGTTAATTACCAATTAAAGGAGTAAGATGCTAATAAAACCTATGATGTTAATACAGTGGAAATTTTATCATGGGGTACTCTGGGTGATTGTTTATAAACAATAGGTTACGTTGTATAAAGATAAAATTTAAGATTATCAAAAATGATATCATAACCAAAATAGATAAAATGTGTATATATACCAATTTTCAACATTAAAAAGGGAAAATTACATAGAATCAGTTTAATATTCATTCATGTACTTAATCATTTACTTATTAGGTGGTTTCCATAAAGACTGTTCTGGGTATTTACTTATGGAATACTGGAAAAATAAACATGCTATCTATATATTTATTATAAACTAAGAATCAGAAAAAAATAAAAGTTGTGTACAGATACACAACTGAGGATAGCCCTGCATTTAAAGTGATGTAGTGATTGCATTGTTCAATTAAATGGAGCTGCTTGAAACGGTTGTACTGCATCACTTCTTGATATCCTGTTGCTTATTTTGATTTCATTCACCTTACATTGAGCTGTACAGATAATACCACACTGACTTTGTGCTTCAACTCAAGTACCTAATTCAACTGAATCTCAATTATTTATATATACATACACACACACACATATGTATACATGTATA
>NC_068994.1:26894118-26895863 GCF_001194135.2 Octopus bimaculoides
GGATATGAAGAATTGACTTTTGACAGATGATGACAACAGTGATTTTGAGGCCTAATTGACTAACGGTATCAATGAGTTTTTCCTAAAATTTATTGAGAGTGTGACAATCACAGCTATGTGATATTCCCAATCCATCGTCTCTAAGATATTCCCACAATATTAGCCAGAGTAGACCTGGGAACAATAGTGGTTAAGAGGTGGTTCCACACTCCTCAAGCCCTGAAACCAGGGTCCCAGGATTCCACTACCTGATGTAGTTTATAGTCATACCAAGGTATAGATGGGTGTACAGGGGAATGCCTAAAGAAAGGAGGAGTGGAAATGGTTAATGAGGCTTATGAACATTTGTTATATGGCTGGAAGAGTACCAAAGGACTGGTGCAGTGCCTGTATAGTGCCACTGTACAAGGGGAAAGGGGATAAATGTGAGTGTGGAAATTTTAGAGGTATAAGTCTGTTGTGTGTGGTTGGTAAACTGTATGGGAATTCTGATTGTAAGGGTGAGGAACCAGACAGTGTACTAGGGGAGGAGCAGTGTGGTTTTAGGGGTGGAAGTTGATGTGCAGATCGAATATTTGTAGTAAAACTAAGACAGATGTGTGAAAAGTTTTTGGTAAAAAGGAGGGAAGTGTATTGGGCCTTTATGGACCTAGAGAAGGCATATGACCATGTGGATAGGGATGCAATGTGGCAGATGTTGCGGTTGTATGGAGTAGATGGGAGATTGTTGAGAGCTGTTCAGAGTTTTTATAGAGAAAGTAGGGTGGGTGATGAAGTGAGTGGTTTGATGTGAAGGTGGAGTTAAGGCAGGGCTGTGTGATGTCTCCGTGGCTGCTTAATCTATATATAGATGATATGGTGAGAGAGGTGAATGCTAGAACTCTTTGTAAGGGAGCCCAAATGGTGGGAGAAAATGGAGAGAAATGGCAGGGGAGTCAGTTGTTGTTTGCTGATGATACAGCACTGGTGGTGCATTCGGAAGAGCAACTGAAGAGACTGGTGGTAGAGTTTGGAAGAGTGTGTGAGAGAAGGAAACTGAACGTGAACGTAGCTAAGAGTAAGGTGAAGACTTGTTCGAGAGATGGAAGGGCTGGTAGGATGGATGTGAGCATAGATGGTGAGATGTTAGAGGAGGTGAATGTTTTTAAGTATCTGGGATCACATGTGATGGTGGGTGGGGAGTTGGTTGAGGAAGTGGCGGAGGGGAGTAAGATACTTGGAGTTGTGAAAGGTATTCTGAGAGATAAAAGGTTGTGTATGAAAGCGAAAAGAGGTGTGTATGAGGGCGTGATTGTGCCAAAAATGTTATATGGTGCAGAGATGTGGGGTCTGAATTCTGCAGATGAGGTCACAACAGTACTGGAGGAGTATTTTTCATCACAGATAAGTGAATTCTGGAAGAGAGGCCTTGCACATCTACCAGATAGATGGAAGAGCATTGTAGAAAATGAAGGGGAGTATATTTTAGATTGAAAAAGAACTTTATCTTAATTTTTACTTGTTCCAGTTTTGAACTGCAGCCAAACTGGCACACTGCCATGAAGGGTTTTATTTGAAGAAATCAACCTCAATACTAATTTCTTTTTTTAAGTCTGGTACTTATTTTGTCCCTTTTGCTGAACTACCAACCTTGTAAGCAAGCCCACACGACTTGTCAAGTTGTGGTGAAGACAAACACAATGCAAACACCCCCACCCTCTCTCCATACACATATATACACACACACACACACACACACACACACA
>NC_068994.1:26899957-26901045 GCF_001194135.2 Octopus bimaculoides
ACATATATCTACACACACACACACACACATAGTAAAATGTTCGTTATAGGCATGTATAAGATAAAACCTTATATAAAACACTACAAACAATTATAAAAATGGAGAAGAGATGTTAAAAGTTCAAGTTAGAATTTCATTTCCACACACAGTCAGCTTCGCTTTGTTTTTCCTTCTAAATTTTTTTTTGGTAATACCTTTTTTCATGTTTTCCTTTAATTTTTTACACTGACAACAATGGTAATACATAACTATTTTAATGAGTTCAAATTCCACTGAGGTCGACTTTGCCTTTCACGCTTTCGGGGTCGATTAGATAAGTACCAGTTACGTACTGGGGTTGATGTAATCGACTTAATCCCTTTGTCTGTCCTTGTTTGTCCCCTCTATGTTTAACCCCTGTGGGCAGTAAAAAAATAAATTATTATTATAATTAATGTTTTTTCTTACATGTTTGCATTGCCATTTGAAACGGTTGTATGTGGAAATTAAATTCTAATGAACTTTTTACTTGTTAGTTTCATATCTTAATTGCTTGCATTAGCAGGCTGTCATTTTGATATGATGAATATTTATTAGAATATTTCTTTTTGGACTCTCCAAAAAGTTTGAATTGTTCTACTTGAAATATGCATATATATACATGTATACATATATATATATACATATATACACATATATTCAACTACATACATATACATATGTATATACCTACACATATACATATATACTTACACATATATACACACATATATATAACTTAGATGACTTAGATCGGTTTCAGCCATTATCAGCCCAGGACATGATTAACTCAGTAACACCACCTGGAAAAGTCTTTTATTTAATTATTTTGGGACACCATGGACCACTCAAGCAGAGAGTTGTTATTGGTTGAGACGTAGGTGGTTTATCTGGTATTTCCTGGAAGAATTTGTCCAGGTACCATTTGAAAGTTGTGGGGTCTTTTTCTACTTTAATTTCTTTTAGGATAACATTGAAAAGAGCAGGAGCATTTGCTTTGTAGAAATTGTGTCGCAATGTTCTTATGTGATGTGATCTTGAATTTTGTAGGGGATGTATTGCAGGGGGGG
>NC_068994.1:26901163-26901884 GCF_001194135.2 Octopus bimaculoides
GGGGGGGGGGGCTAGTTTGGGGTGAATTATAAACATAATAATACCGATATCATTTGGATAATATTAGTGGAATATTTTCAACATGATGCAAATAATGTATCGCTCATGGCTGCATTGCAGAGAATAGAGTTTCAGCTGTTTAAGTCGAGCTTAGTAATCAAGTCCCATCATGCCATTTATTTTTTTAGTGATTGATCTTTGTGGTGCTTCGATCCTCATTATACCTTGTTTTTTGTAGGGGAACCACAATGGGCAGTAGTATTCAAGGTGGGGCCTAGCAAATGTGGAGAAGAGAAGGATGATCATTTCATGATCCCTACATTGGAAAGTTCTGAGGATCCATGAGCACATTCTGATGCCAATATGAACTTTTTTGTTAATGTGCACACTCCAGCTAAGGTTGCTGTCGACATTTACACCTAAGTCTCTATTATCTGCTGGTTCAAGTAGGTTTCCTGATGGTAGTGTATATGGTTGATGAGCTCAAATTTTTCTTTGTTCAACTGCATATTCTTTTTTAGTGCCCACTAGGTTACTCTGCATCACACACACACACACACACATATACCGGAGTAAGCACATAAATGTGCAAGAAGGTGGAGAAAAGAGTACTTAAATACCAGAGGCAGAGTAATATGCTTTATTTAAAAGCAGCAGAAATATAACAAAAGACTGTTACTCGGAGTTTCACGTTCCCGTTTATCGGACAGTTGTATGTATA
>NC_068994.1:26903019-26905344 GCF_001194135.2 Octopus bimaculoides
CATTAGTCAGGTGAACGGGTTAAAGAATTTTAATACACCAAGACAGCTCAGTGGCATATATTTTGGATACACTTGTATCATGATTTCAAGTTCTGATGAAAAGCCTTAACTTTCGTCAGCAAGTTTTACCAAGTGAAAAGATTTTAACACACATATATATATATATATATATATATGCATATATATATATATATATATATTAGACTATTTTCTATAGTCAATACATGGTGAAAGCTTATAATTATATTTACAAATTTTCACTTCTCTTAATTTACACAGAATACACATGTTTACACACTTACTGCTATGAAATCATGGTTCCTAAATTTAATGGGGAAAATAAGTGGATATGTTGGAGTAAGCGGTTAGCGCACTTACTGTGAAAATAAAAAGTATGGGTTCGATTCCCACATATGTTGATGCACATTTTTGTCTGTGAATGGTGGAGTTGGGAGGTTATATGCCTCACTATAAGACTATTTTCTGTAGTCAATATTCAGTGAAAGCTTATCATTTAAGTTTATAATTATATTTACAAAATTTTCTTAATCTATATATTAAAAAATCACACACATACACTTGTATACAGGTATCAGTTAAGTTTATATATATGTTTCTTGTTTTGGTTCTTTTTTTATTGTTTATTGTTTTATTCTGTCAGTTGAACAGATAAGAAGCTGTATGTTTGTCTGATTTATTATAGTTTATATTTTATTGGATTTCATTCATGGTGTTACCACTTTTGTCAATCTATGTTTGTTCAATTATGTATGTACTGTATGTCTTCCGAAGTGCTAATCTACATACATACTCATATTATACATATATACATAATATGCATATACTTATGCATTCACACACAACCATGCTCACAGCTGTACTCTGCAGTATGGTAGCAGTAACAACAAAAACAGTAGCAATAGTTTTTGTAACAACAACTATAGTAACAACAAGCACTTCAGTCACAACAGCAAATCATTATAATTACTTTTAAGATGCTTCTTACAGTGGTTAATTATCAACAAAAACACTGCATGACAAAAATATGAATGTACCGAAACACACAACCTATATGGAACCCCCAATTACACAAAAGAATTAAAACTTAACATCAATTAAAACCTGGCATCAAACAACTAAACAAAGAAATAATAAAACTGACATATGAGTAAACCACAGAAACAATTGGTAACATTTGTATGCAACATAAACCACAACACTTGAAGAATATTGGTTTCAAGTTTTGACACAAGGCCAGCAAGTTTGAGGGAGGGAGTAAGTTGATTACATCGACCCCAGTGCTGAACAGGTACTTATTTTGTTGACCCCAAAAGGACAAAAGGTAAAGTTGACCTCAGTGGAATTTGAACATAGAGTGTAAAGATGGACAAAATGCAATGAAGCATTTTCCCCACCATGATAAAGGTTCTGCCAGCTTGCCACCTATTTAAAACAAATATTATGCTGAGCAATAAGTCGTATCAACAACAACAGTTGCACTACAGCTTATGCTACAATAGCAACTTCTACTAATATACACTCCCTATGCTAGAAAATCATCCCTCAAAAGTCAGGGACGAGAACAAACTAGATAGGTATTATACAGGAAGCACGAAGAACTTTAAGGCTAGATATAGAGCGCATATGAATTCGTTTTCAATTGAAAAATACCGTAACTCTACCACACTCGCCTCTTATTTACATGACCTCAAGAAGAAGAATATAAAGTACTCTCTTGAATGGTCTATAATATCGAGGGCCCCCTACTTTTAGGCAAATATTAGTAAATACTCTTTATGTATTAGGGAATCCCTTGTGATACTCAGGTCTTTTGGACCAAAAACCTTAAATAAGTTCACCGAGGTAATCCCCTTCTGCAACCATAAATTTTCCTCCACCTTCTTGAAATTGTATAGAAATAAAAATAAATTTAAAAGCAATAGATAATAACAAGTGTAATAGTTTGTTTAGGGTGATTTGAAACCTCGAAGATTGGTATTGATACTGCAGCCTGTTTGACTATTCTAAAATAGCACTTTTTTTATTTTTTAAATCTTTCCATTATTTGCATGGGCTTGTCTAAGGCTGGTCCATATTGAGTATATATATTTGCTCTTTTATAAAAATTACTTTTCGCTTTATGCATGTCGTGACATTTGTATGTAAATTTACCCTGACGAGGGGGTCGTCACCAGTTTGCACTCTATTGTGTTTAGAATACAGTAGTGTACCTCCGAAATGGCCATAGTTGTTGTAGGTAGTTTTCATGAAATTGATTTTACTGATTGATACCTTCTGGGTGCTGTAATTGTATTTTGACCCATG
>NC_068994.1:26905444-26907583 GCF_001194135.2 Octopus bimaculoides
AGACAAGGTATGAATATTTTAGACAGGGAAAATTTACAGTTTATAAGGAATAAAATATAAGAATAAAGTAGTAAATAGAATAATAAAGAGTAAAGGTAGCTGATGATGATGATGATGAATACTGGCAGGAGAATAATGTTCACAACTCATCTTTTTCCAGAGAATATGGATGTTGGTAAGTACCTCCATGAAGGTACACGGCTTTAGTTATAATCCTAGGTAAATCCAGGCAGTATTTTGAATGATGTGTTCATATTGTAAATGTGTATATAGAGCGAGAAAGTAAGATAAACACAAATAGGTTTTTTGAATGAATGTATATAGGAGAGAGAGGAGAAAGGAATAAAAATAAGATAGGGGTAAAAAGGTTAAAAATAAGAATAATATAAAAATAAAATAAAAGTAAATGTAATGATAGAGATATCATAAATGGGTTTTGTGAGAGAGAGAGAGAGAAGAGAAAGGAGTAAAAATAAAAAGTAAAGGTAATGATAGAGATATGTCAGTATTGCCTTGTGAGGGGGAGGGTATAAGAGGTCAAACATAAAGTTTCAGTAAAGTTGTGGTGGAAGTTCAATTTAAGTAAGGTTGCAAAGGACAATAGTATGGTGGTTAGTTCGGATATTTAAAATTATATTTCAAGTTCAATAGTAATTAAATGATATGGGTGGGATAAAGGATTAAGATTTAACTTTAGACTTTAGAATTAAAACTTAATTCTAGTAACTACATATTCTAAACGACTTTTAAATCCACTCAAAAAGCTCCCAGTATATTATTTAATAACACGTTCAATTCTTCTGTTCTTCTCCCTCCTCCTTTTCCTCCTCATCATCCTCTTCATTATTGCCATCACCATCATTGCTATCATCACTATTGCTATGATTACAGTCACCAATATCATTAAATTTCCATCACTATCATCATCATCATCATCATCAGAACCACCACCCTTACTGCTATCCCTACCTGCGCTCTCACCATCACCACCACCACAAACACCACTATTAATATCAATAGGTTTCTTAATCTGATGTTGACATTTTGTTATCATGCTGGTTTGTCACTCCAAAATGGTAATAAACAAGGTAATGTGCAACAGTGCAGATGAGTGCAGCAGTGCAGATGACAGTGTAAATGCAGCAGTAATATATTTTTGTGCTTTTTAATTTACTGTCTAGTCTCTTTGATCTGTAGCATCACAACAGCAGTACATTGAATAGTTTATCTTCTACTATGGCCTTCTCTGTAGTACTCTATTGTTCAGAATTAACTCACTGTGTACATTATGTTTCTATTCAAATAGTTGTGGACACCAGCAGAGCAAGATGGTTGTTGTGACAGGGTGTAATATCATGTTGAACTTATGTCTCTTGTCTATTGATAAGCATACAAATTTTTAGTCTGTTTCTATACATAATATGACCTCAATCTGACAATTTTCATTTCGGAGTTAGTTAATATTAGATTTGAAAACAAATTAGTAATCAGATTATTTCAGGAGACTGCAAGAACAGAAGTAGAAGAAAGGTTACTTAGCAACTCTTGTGGGTTTCTGGTGTTCACCGAGAACACCCATTGTTTATGCAGGGCATAGTTGTGTGGCAATGTGGTAAGATGTTTGCTTCCCAACAACATGATTCTAGGTTGTCCCATTGTGTGACACTTTGGTCGAGAGTCTTCTATTATGGCCCCAGTCCAACAAAAGTTTTGTGAGTAGATTTGGTAGGTGGAAACTGAAAGAAGCCCATTGTATATATATATATATGGGAGAATATACAAAAAATAACAACAGACGAGGACAGGTGGTGTAAATAACAAAAGTATATATTAGTATGACGCTCGGGAATACGGAAAGTCTTTGACGTTTCGAGCTACGCTCTTCAACAGAAAGAATACGGAGACAAGGAGAAAAACACGGAGAAAAAAAATTGGGAATATATATATATATATATATATATATCTTATATCCTTTACTTGTTTCAGTCATTAGACTGCAGCCATGCTGAGACACTACCTTGAATAATTTTTAGTCAAATGAATTGACCTCAGTACTTATTTTTTTAAAGCCTGATACTTATTTTATTGGTGTCTTTTGCCGAACTGTTAAGTTATGTGGACATAAACACACCAAAACCT
>NC_068994.1:26910842-26916754 GCF_001194135.2 Octopus bimaculoides
CGATACGTACGTACTCGAGTTTCAGGGTTATTTCCCTTCTTCAGCGTACGACAATCGCCGACCTTCGATGCAAAAGACATCCCTTGGCAAATATATATAACTTTTTCCAGTGAAATTATTCACTGATATCAAAAAAGTGAAAACAAGCAATGTTAAATCTCTGAACAAGGTATTAACTCGAGTACGTACGTATCGTAGATCAAGATGGGAAAGATAACTTCCCTTGGCAAATACAGACAGGACACAGATGTGTGTCGATAGTCAGCTGGAGGAGATGTCTTCCCGGGCTAAAAGCAACAGTAACATCCACCCCTCGGGGTCAGCCACATTTAAGTGGCAAATATACTTCACTTTATATATATATAGATATATATATATGAATAAAATGAAAATAAGTAACAAGATATCAAGTAGTAAAGCTGTATGACTGTTTCATGTGGCTCCATTTAATTGAACAATGCAATCATTATATCAATTTAAGTATAGCGCTATCTTCAGCTGCACAAATATGGATTTTCGACAGACAAGATAGATTAATATAATTTTTCTTAAATATTTTAACAGAGCAAGAGGATGGAAGAATTTCATGTTGTCATTATTGTAGTAAGAATAGCTAAGAGAACAAAACTACAATATTTATAGAGTGGAATGGAACACAGTGGGGGTCACAGAATTGTAATTCATTTCCAATCTCTCTCATCAACAAAAATCTAAGACTAGAAAACTGTGTATATTTAGAATAAAGAGGAAAGTGAGTTGACAGCTCATAGCTGGCTGGTGATGATAAGAACAAAAAAAACAAAACTTTAGAAAGAGTCAATTAAATGTCTGTAAAAGAGGTAGGGTAGGGGTGACATTAATTCATGATGTTGTTACCAGTTGAAGGGGCAAACACAATGAAAACTTTGGATGCTACAATGAGATCCAGGAGAACATTAGAGGCTCAGTGGGAGACCGTTTATAAACAATATTATTCTGTTGTATCAAAATAAAAATAAAATTTTAAAAAGGGATATCATAACCAAGTTAGCTAAAAGGAATTTATAGATCAATTAAAACATTAAAAAGAAGATTACTATTATGTAGAATCAACTTAATACCCCATCTTTACTTCATTAATTATTAGGTGGTCACTATAATGACCACTCAAACCATTTACATATGGAATTTATCTAGAAAGGTATACATACTATCTATTGATTGAAAGTAAGGAATTAGAAGCAGGATAATAAGATAAATGATGATATATAAACATCTACTACATATGTGGAAATCTGTGGGTGTGTTTGTTTGTGGCGTTGTTAGCTAACTCCTCCTACATCATTTTATCAATTTTGATGAAACTTGACACTTGAGTAGAACTCATGTCTGGAAAACTAGTGACATACTTAGATTGTTAAAAAAACGATAACAGGGCCCCTGGAAGGGATTCTTATATTACATATAATGCATCACATAACATAATACATAGCATATAATATATGTAATGTAATACATTATACTATATAATATAATATCCTATATTAGAGGGTAAGTTATAAAGGATACAACATCTAAAGTTAATTTCCACCACCAAATCCCAAGTATAATAAATCAACTATTATTAGTTTTGAAAATACTTAAATGTGCAGGTGATGCTATGTACACATGACACCCTTAGGTCTAATCTATTATTAATACGGTTGTTCTTGACTCTGTACTTAAGAATCTCATAAATTTCCATAGAACAAAACTCACATCCATATCTACTATCTCTACAAGGCTGTGCCTTCCATATTATATCCCATTTAAGGCTAAATTTAGTCCTACTTTCCTTAAGTTCCCAGATCTTACTAGATCAAGATGTACTATTAACTTTATGTAAATGTCTAAACTATGAAAGATGGTTATTAATGTTTTTCATATTTATTGAACACCCTACATAGATAAAACTACCAGTTTCAGTCACAATTGTGCATCTGTATTGGATTAAACAGCAACCTAATAACGGGCAGTGGGATTTTACTCTGCAATTGCAACTGGGAGCATTACTGCTATTAATATTATTGATATTCCTATCATTGTTATTATTACTACTACTACTATAATTATTATCAGTATTATTATTACTGTTATTACTACTTCCTTCAACTATAGTATCATTTAAATTCATTGCAGCATCACCAGGCACTGCGTCAGTAATACCTGGGCTAGTATAAACATCAGAGTCACAGTTTATATTATACATATTAGATATATTAGTTCTGTTGTTCCGGATTCCTACACATCCATTATTATTATCATCATTACAGGGTTTTAAATCATTATTAGCAATATAAGTATTATTATTAATTTCTCTTGCTAATTTTATATTCCTTCTACTAAACCTGGCTATGATGGTACCTATACTGGGGAGGGTAGAATACGAGATTCTGATTGTCTTACAGGAAAATATTCCATTATATCTATGGGATGGAAGGAAGCTTTTTATCTAAGATTGCCATTAATTTATTATATATGACGGTAGATATAGCACAATTGAAGGGAACATTATACCAGACTATATTACTCTTTCCAGATTTCTTATGTATATGAGGGCAAAAATCTATCAACTCTTCTGCCTTCCAAACACAACTTGATTATTAGGCATGGCTACACTATTGGTATTTATCTAGAGGGTGACATAATCCGCTCAATCATCTCTTTACCATTATTATATAAACTATTAATCTTACTAACCTTAGAATCTATTCCCCTATTGTTACATATCTTATTCTTTGATTTAATAGGAGTGTTGGATGCTTTCACTGTCGGTCTATTTTCCTGATCAAGTGGGCTTTTATTCTCTTTCTCACTTAAATTCCCATTATTGTTATTTGTAGGTGTTATACTTTCTGGATTAAGAAAAGTGATCAATCTCCTGGTTATATCCTGTCTTATACAGAGTGAAGTTATAGTGGTAGGAGTAAGCCTTGAAAATGTCTATATTAGCTGATAATTATGTAATTCTTCTAGAAATACCCTTAACTACTGATTTTAATGTATTAGGGGGATGATTAGAGGATTTCTTCACAAACCTTGTACCTTCAGCCGGTTTCCTATAGGGGTAGTATAGGCCTGAGTTAATATCTGAAGTAGTCTCTAAGAAGTTAGCCACTTTGTGCCATGTTCGAAAATGAGTCCTAAGTTGAAGCTTTTGAAAAATTTTCTAATTTTTTTCCTCATTTTTTTCTGTGACTGATTTATTATTACTAGGAATAATGAATAAAGCATCATCCCTATATAGACTGCCCTGTAATTCAGGGATTTCACTACTAAGGCACTTTAGGAGATATGCACCAACTAAATCGAGATATGCACCAACTAAATCGAAATATGCACCAACTAAGCTGAATTGTTTGAGCCCATAGCAATATCAAAATTATCAGGGATGTCAGATCTCATCCATAACTTACCCTCAAATTCTATGATAGTTCTCCTAGCTAAAAGAATAATGTCTGTTTTCTCTCTAGTTACAAGAGAGAGATTTTTAGCAAATATCAGGGACTTGTTAAGGAGAATAAGAGATGTACTAAAATAATAACTGTTGATATCAAATTGTATAAAGTACATATGTTTTCAATAGATTTGAATCAATGTATCATTTCGTCGGTATTACCCCATAATTTAAGAGATAGATTAGGAATTATTAGGGGTAGTATTCAGAATGGATTTACTAACACAGTTCTATATGCAAAAGATGAGGAATTATGTACATTATTTACATTTGACGGATATTTGTCCTCATCTTGTTTGTTGTTACTCCTATTTCTAACAATCCGCATACTGTCTATTTCATGGTAATGCTTTTTACAGCTAGGGCATACCTACACAAGAGTGTCCCACTGAATTTGTTTGTTCATAACTTTAGAGAAAATATATATTTTTAAATAAAATTTTCTACAAATATGCTTCTAATGGTGTACATTCCAACTATATCAGAATTTGTAGTGCAAACCTTTTTCTCGCTCCCATCAAAGCTGAATTGTTTGAATTTTCTGAAACTGCTTTCCCAACTTGCAGAAAATGTTTTTCACAGCAAACTCTAATATTATTGGAATTTGAGCCATCTGAATTATTTCACTATAAAATTTCATAAAAAATATCCATTTTACTAAAAGTCAGGAAACAAATTCTGTGGGGCACAGTTGTGTAGTTATTAACCTATATGAACATTTATATATATGCATACATGCAGGAAGATATTTTTACATATACATTCTGATGTATAAACATAACACATATATTTATATACATCTACATATACATTCTTATATTTTTAAACATATAACTCATAGATGTATACTTTTATAATATATTACAGTTATACATACATACATACATACATACATACATACATACATACATACATACATACATACATACATACATGTATAATACTGCCAACACCAATACAACTACAAAGACATCTCCACTACAACTTTCATGACTACCACCACCAATACTAACAATACTCCTTTTTCAGAAAACCATTGGGTGTCATGAAGAAATTCATCTTTGCATATGTTTCTTCCTCTCTCTCCATACGTTGAATTCAGTGAACAGCCGATGGCGGTGTATTTTATAACTGACCTTATCTGTTGATAGCCTCTAAAACAATTTCTGTTCAAATAAACTGGCAACAAGAGTCCCAAACACAGAAACCAAGTGTCTATGAGGTCAAAAGATCTCCACAACACAACTGCAATTTCTAATGTTACATCAAATGCCTCATTCACAGTTTACACCAAGACACATTTTTTGTAGCTACAAATTCATCTTATCTGCAAAACACTTTGGAAACATCCCTTCTCTTACATGTATTACGTTAAAAATTATGCTATGCAATGTTGAAATACCTTTTAACAACTTTTATTGTAAACAAAATGGGCATTATGATAGATGCCAATATGTGTCTTATGAATATGTTTGAGCACCGTATAGACCGCACCAAAAGAATATATATAATCGCTGGAATCACTGTTATCCATACCTACAGGCTTGTCCTTTACAGGTGCCAGTGCCTCATAAAATGCACCTGTGCCAGTGCTGTAGAAACACCCAGCACACTCTGTAAAGGAGTTGGCGTTAGGAGAGGCATCCAGTTGTAAAAGCCATGTTTCAGTCATTGGACTGTGCCCATACTAAGGTACCTCATCAAAGAATTTTTAGTTAAATGAATCGACTCCAGTACCTAATTTTTTAAACCTACTTATTCTATTAGTCTTTTATGCTGAACTACTAAATAACGGGTATATAAACAGTTGTCAAGCAGTGGTGGAGGACAAACACACACGCACACACACACATGTGTTTGCTCAGGTGCACACACACACACGCACACACATGTGTTTGCTCATGTGCACACACACACACACACACACACACACACACATAATGAGCTTCTTTGAGTTTCCATCTACCACATCTGCTTTGGTTGGCCTGACGCTATAGTAGAAAACACTTAACAAAGGTGTCATGTAGTTGGACGGAACCTAGAACTGTGTGGTTGAGAAACAAACTTCTTACCACTCAGCCATGCCTATATTTATAATAATAAGAAAATGGATGGAAATTCACAGTACAGTTAGAATAATTGTTGTAATTCATTTAGAAAATTCAAAAAACAAAAAATTTCATTTAACCCTTTTGTTACTAACCCGGCTGTAGCCAGCCGAAAAATTTTTTGGTTCATAAGACTAACCCGGCCGTAGCCGGCCGAGCGTACCCATTGTTATTTAAATGTATATTTGAACCCAAATCTCGTTAGTACATTCATTAAAACACCTGATTTCACTTTGCAAACAGTTGAGTTATTGTCTCCGACATTGTTTGGCGTGATATTTGAACTCAGTGAATTTTGGAAGATTTTTTTCCACATTTTTTGCGGTGTT
>NC_068994.1:26917188-26921063 GCF_001194135.2 Octopus bimaculoides
CTGCAACTGTAGATGAAATACGGGTATTTTTTGCCATAAATATTATTATGGGTATTAGACAGTTACCCAGAATAACAAATTACTGGAGCGATCAGGAACCTTTTGGTGATGAATATATTTCCAGTATTATGAACGAGTACGATTTGTGAAGCTGAACCAATATTTACATGTGAGAGACACTAGCAGTGCCCCAGAGACAAAAATTATACAATAGAATTGATTAAGAACCCTTTTTTTAATTATGTTCCAAATATCACATTAATATGTTGATAAATAAAAATGTTACAGGTGTTTAATGAGACTAGTCTAAATTCATGATTATTTTAGAATTTAATTGAAACTCATGAGGGGTGTATTTTAGTCAGAAATATAGTAATGAAAGGGTTAAATATATTAGATCCTTTTACCTGACATTTACTCTAGGGGTTCTTTGAAGAAAAATTAGAAATGTAGGTACAGTAATGAGGATGTATAAAGAGAGATGGGTTTGTTGCAATTGGATGGAGAATTAAGGCATCAAATTGTAAGTTAGGGAATTTTCAATAAGGAATTCAAGTGCCAAACTAAACAATACAGTGTGGCTGTGTGGTAAGAAGCTTGCTTCCCAACTGCATAGCTCCAGGTTCAGTCCCATAGCATGGCACATTGGGTGTCTTCTACCATAGCCTCAGGCTGACCAAAACCTTGAGTAGATTTGGTAGACAGGAATTGAAAGAAATCTACCATATGTGTGTACGATTGTGTATGTGTGTGTATGCACGCATATGTGTGTTTGTCCCCACCAACATCACTTAGCAACCATTGTAGGAGTGTTTATGTCCCCATAGCCGCTAGGCTATGTGGACATAAGTACTAGGCTTAAAAGAAATAAGTCCTGGGGTTGATTCATTTGACTAAAAATTCTTCAAAGTGGTGCCCCAGCATGGGCACATTCTAATGACTGAAATAAGTAAGGCGAAGTTAAAAGATAAAAGATATGATGTGTATAATATATATATATATATATATATATATATATATATGCCCAAATTCTTCGAATCACTTAGTTTAGAATAGGGGCAGCTGATGAAGGAAATATTCTCTATGTTGCCTGTTTGTTTTCTGTGCTCTGTTTATGTTCTGATTTTCATTTTGTCCACGTTTTTTTGTGACGTCCTGTACCCAGATATGCATCTATATATACACGTAGTTGTAGGTATGTACATACATGTACGTATATATGCATATACTCACATATTATTTGTATTATTATATATATATATATATATATATATATGCATATGCATATGAATGAGGAGAGCTGCATGAAAAAGTGTCACTCCCTTACAGTGGAGGGAAACTGTGGAAGAGGTAAACTCAGGAAGGGGTCACATCTAGACTCACCATCTGGTTGGATTCAATAGGGGTATCCTTGATCACTTCTGTGAAGTGGGTGGAATTCTTCACATACGATGTTGACTTTCCTGCTAGTGGACTGATTATATCCACAAGGAAGCGGCTTGGTGGTTGACATGCTGAACCTCTACAGCTCACTATAGGTCTTAATGGAATACCATCCTTGTGAATCTTAGGAAGACCGTACATGTGTGATAGTTTACTTTGGTGTTGAGTCAGTTGTCTGTACTTCATTGGTGTAATATGATCCTTGTTCTTGATCAAGATCTGTGACAACTTCCTCTCTGTTTTCAAAGTAGGGTCTTTCTTTACTTTGCTCACTTATAAGACTTGCCAGGTTTTCTGAGTAGTCAGACTTGTTCATCACCACTGTAGCATTTCCCTTGTTTGCTGGAAGTATTACAATGGAATTGTCACCCTGTAGTCTTTTGATAGCAAACCTTTCTTCCTTAGTGATGTTTGGTTTGGGAAGTTTCACTTTTTCTAGTACCTGCCTCACTTTCCACCTTAGTTCATCTCCCTGCGCTTTTGGTATCTTTATGGCTATCTCTTCAATAGTGGTTATGTCCAAGTATGGAATACTCTTGATGGTTGTCGCAAATCTGAGACCTTTGTTCAGTACTGCTTCTTCAGAGCTTTCTAGGTGTCAGCTACTTACATTAATTACTGCTTTCACAGGTGGGTGAGGGTCTTCAGTTTTCATTCTCTGACCTTCGAGTTTCATAAACTTCTTAATCTAGCGTGTCTTCACCATTTCAAATTCTTTCATGTATGACTTTTCTAGATCTTGTTGGATTCTCTTTCTATCATCATTTCTGGTTATTTTTCTAAGTAATGAAGATAACCTGTCTTTGATTTCATTATTTAGTTGATGTTTTTTCCAACGGTTGTAATGGATCCTCTCGTGGACGAGGGCATGTCCTACCTTTTCCGCTATTTTTCTAGCTTTATATGAATCCACTGGTGTCATTATATTCAAGCCAGGTGGTATTAGCTATGAGTTTCTACATCTACACAGGAAAGTTAGATGGTTTGAAAGACGAGCTAGTTTTTGATGAAGTTTCTCTATATGTCTCCATTGAAGTTTAATGTCGGCTCCATACTGATTAGATAATACAGTTCTATATTTAAGAGATGAGGAATTATGTACATTATTTACATTTGATGGATATTTGTCCTCATCTTGTTTGTTGTTAACACAACGTTTTGGCTGATATACCCTCTAGCTTTCATGAGGTGTCTTGGGGAAATTTCGACCCTGGGTTCTCATTCCTAAGGTATTTTTCAATGTTGTTGTTGTTGTTGCTGTTGCTGTTGTTATTACTATTATTATTCAGGTCACTGCCTGGAATCAAACTCGGAATCTTGGGGTTAGTAGCCCGCACTCTTAACCACTACGCATGCAGCTGTGGTAGGTTATACAAAGGCGAAACATGTCGTCCCCTCAAAATAAGGGTAGAGGAACATTGCAAAGCTGTGACATGGGAGATATTGATAAAAAATTGGGTATAGCTGATCATGTATGGAAAAATGGAGACTACCTCCCCCTGTGGGATGAAGTTAAAATAATAAACAGAGAACACCACTGGAAAATACGAAAACTAAAAGAAGCAGCACATATGCTAGGACACAACAACCTCCTAAGCAGACTGAGTGCAGGTATGAACAGCATATAGGAACTGGTATTAAGGAAGGATAGGAGAATATTAGATTTATAAGCCCTAAAATTCACTCCATAATTGCCCACGGGCATATGGCACAGTGGTTAAGAGCGTGGACTACTAACCCCAAGATTCTGAGTTCGATTTCAGGCAGTGATCTAAAAAATAATAATGATAATAATAATAATAATAATAATAATCGAAAAATATTTTAGGAATGAGAACCCAGGTTCGAAATTTCCCCAAGACGCCTGATGAAGGCTGGAGGGTATATCAGCCGAAACGTTGTTAACAACAAACTAGATGAGGACAAATATCCAACAAATGTAAACAATGTTCCTGCCCATGCTGCCACACTTGCCCTTACCTCTCCACCACCACCCTCCTCACCGGCAACCATCATCAACCCTATCATATCACCAACACCTTCACCTGCGCTTCTACTAATGTCATCTACTGCATCTCCTGCTCTCTCTGCCCTTCTCTATACATTGGGCAATCAGGACGCTGCTTGGCTGACCGGTTCGCGGAACACCTCTGAGACATCCAACTCGGCAATGATACCCTGGTCTTGTGCCATTTCCGCTCTACCGGTCACTTATTGCACCACCTGTCTGTGTTCAGATTGTCCTTGCACAGGGGCCATCCAGACTCCCATTTGTACCGTGAACAGGGATTGATCATCTCTCTTCACTCCTTTGCACCACATGGGCTCAACTTTCTTCCCCTTTTCATCTAACCCTCCTCCCCTCTTCTCTCTTCATCTCACACCTACTTCCTCCCACCCACCTCTCCTCTCTGGCTCCAACTTCTCTTCAC
>NC_068994.1:26922050-26926782 GCF_001194135.2 Octopus bimaculoides
ATATGTATATACATACACACACGTGGATATCATCTTCATCATTATTTTAACATATACTTTTCCATGGTTGCAAGTATTGCAAGCATCTGCATATGCACGTGTGCACACACACACACACAAGCACGCACATACACACACACATGCACGCACACACATACACACACAAACACACACACGTATAAACAGAGTTGTTATATAAGGTATTCACAATTTATTGTAAGTCAGTAGGACAATCTTCTTTCTTTGTCTCCTCTCCATCAACTTCCCCTCACATCTCCCACCAGCCACTTCTCTCCTATACTTCCCTTTCTTTGTCTTTCCTTTCCTCTCTCTACTTCTTCTGCTAACTGTCGACCATTGTATTGCTACATCATCTTCACCACCACCGCCACAACTGCACCCATCACAACATACACTACATCACTACCACTTGCCATTATTGCCGGCTCCACCATTTCCACACTATCACTTGCCATCATGTTCAGTACTACCACCACTACCACTATCATCATCATCACCTCAGCTTTCACCACCATCATTACCTTTAAAACCACTTTAACCACCCCTAAACACACTCCTACACCATCACTACTAGCACCACCATGGTAATAGTAGCAGTGTTCTAAGGACACTGCTACTACCACCATCACCATTTTTATCACCAAGACCACAATCACCACTATTACTGCTTCCAACAACTTTAAAACCACTATCACCAGCCTCAAACTACATCCTCCACCATCATTAACATCACCTGGAACCATTACCCCCATCACAATCACATCTCCAGTACCTCTACCACCACCATTATTATCCACACTATCATCATACCAACATCTTCCCCACAACTACATCAACACCAACAGCAGCAGAACCACCACCATCACTATTACCAACACTATCATCGCTAGCATCACCACTACTATCACGAAGACCACAGCTGCCACCTCCATCACCACTGCCTGTCTCAATAATTTGCTAGGTTTGACAAGCTTCCTCCACTGGTCCACATCACTTCATTTCTGATTATTACATTTAAACATGGTGACAGGCAGATAGAGTGGAGAGACATTACTAATGGAACTTACCTGCCATACCATGTTTTACTTCAACAACAACAGCAGCAATATTGCTGCTAGCACTACCACCTGCCTATTCTCCCTCTAAACTACCATATCAGTTTTATATTATCAAGTTGCTAGAGTCTGCAAAATTGCTGACCTTTCCCCAGCAGTTGATTAATCAGAAGTTTGGATTTCATTTCTGGTAATTTCTTTTATAAATTGTTCTGATGCTTATAGACCAGATAGTTTTAAATGGGCACCATGTAGTAGGTACAATCCATCTAGTTCTAGATAGGTACTATGTGCATGCAGGCAGAGCTCCATGGTGAAGATAGTTTAATACTTCTGTGTTTCACTTGGAGCAGGTGTTACAAAAACGAAATATATATATATTGAATGGTAGCTGGTAGCTTACTAGTATATTCCATCTTCAAGCTTTCATTTAGCACATATGTATATATATATATTGGCAGCTAAGCCCAGTTTCACCTGGTCTGTTTGAATGATGTGGCTGTGATCGTTTTTGGTTAGGCATTATCTATAAGAGCGTTTCTCAACTTTATCATTTCGAGTCCCCTGTTTTGATTGGAGCATCCAGCTGTTTGAAAATTTCCTGACCCCCACCCCCACCTCTTCTTAGAAAACAACTTCAGGAGTTGTGAAGAACGAATTTGTACATAGTCTGTGTTTGAGAGCTATTCTATTGGACCTCTCTCTAATCATTAAAACATTGATTTAATTATGAACATAGAAAGAAATTATACATTAATCCCTATTTTTGTAAGCAGCTGTATCCGTAAAAATGTTATTTGCAGAGAGCAGAAATTGAAAGAAGATATCTGAAATAGAAGTGTGTGTATATATGTGTGTGTGTGTGTGTGTGTGTGTGCATGTGTGCTTGCGCATGTATGTGAGAGAGAAAGAGGGTGAGAAAGAGAGATAGAGTGAGTTAGTGAAGGTGTGTGTCGTGATGATTGACGTATTTGTACGTAGTCTGTTTCTGAGAGCTATTCTATTGTACATCTGTCTAATCATTAAAACATTGATTTAATGATGAACATAGAAAGAAATTATACATTAATCCCTATTTTTGTAAGCAGTTGTATCCGTAAAAATGTTATTTGCAGAGAGCAGAAATTGAAAGAAGATATATGAAATGGACGTGTGTATGTACGTGCGTGCTTGTGCATATGTATATGAGAGAGAAAGAGAGATAGAGTGAGTGAGTAAAGGTGTGTGTCGTGATGATTGACATCTTTTAAGGTACACACACATACATAGAAAATGTGAGGTCATTGTATAAAATCTTTACGATAGTTGATTTATGGAAAAGATTATGTTAAATTTTTGAAATGCAAATATGTGAATGAAAATTAAGTTCAGAACTCTACATGGTAGAAACAGCAGCCAAATCTCCCTCAAAACACCCTACTACTGTCTTAAACCGACAATTCTGTCTTTTATGTAGTTTGAATGAGAAACTGTAACTAAAGATAAAGATTATTAACCCCACAAAGAGGTGAAAGAAGAGAGACAGCATAGCGAAAGTTTTAGCTGACTGTCATCCTGTACTCCCCTTGTTGCTAGCGAAATGGTATATGCCGGCTGTGTGAGCAACTGGTTGTTTTAATCAGAACAAACGAGAATTCCATTAGAAAAAAGTTTTAATCGATTTTCTCGGTAACTATGGGGGCTAGGAAAAAAATACAAACCGCATTCTAATCTATGCACCCATCTCCACGTGTGCCATTTTTCACGCGAATCCACCTAGCCGTTTGGCTGTGAACCTCAAGACAAGAAAGAATACAATGATCGCCCATGTCCAATTCATATTATAGATATATAATCAACATCATCATCATCGTTTAACGTCTGTTTTCCATGCTAGCATGGGTTGGACTGTTCGACTGGGGTCTGGGAAGCCAGGAGGCTGCACCAGGCTCCAGTCTGATCTGGCAATGTTTCTACAGCTGGATGCCCTTCCTAACTCTAACCACTCTGTGAGTGTAGTGGGTGCTTTTTACGTGCCACCAGCACAGGGGCCAGAAGAGGCTTGCAATGGCCATGACCGGTTGGTGCTTGTAAGCCAGTCAAGGCAACGCTGGCATCAGCCAAATTTGGATGTTGCTTTTTACATGCCACCAGCACGGGTATCACAACTACAACTTCCATTTGATTTTCATTTTGATGTTGATGTACTTGATTCAATAGGTCTCCTCAAGCACAGCAGGTCACCCTACGATCCAAGGTACTTTTGAATAGGCTAGGGCTGGATATGCAAAACTGCTGTAAGATATAGCCATGAACTCACTTTATTTGCCGGGTCTTCACAGTCACAGCATATCTCCAGAGGTCTCGGTCTTTCATCATTGCCTCTGTGAGGCCCAACATTCGAAGATCATGCTTCACCACCTTATCCGATGTCTTCCTGGGTCTACCTCTACCCCAGATTTCTTCAACTGTTTGGGTGTGGCACTTTTTCACACAGCTCTCCTCATCCATCTGTAGTACATGACCATATCAGTGCAAACGTCTCTCTTGCACACCACATATGATGCTTACATTCTGTCGTGTGTGCACACTGACATTACACATCCAACGGATCATGCTAGCTTCCTTTCTTTTGAGCCTACGCATGTCCTCCGTCCATGTTTCACAGCCGTGAAGCATGGCAATTCACACATATGCATTGTACAATCTACCTTTCACTCTGAGTGAGAGGCCCTTTGTCCCCAGTAGGGGTAGAAGCTTTCTAAACTTTGCCCAAGCTATTCTTATTCTAGTGGTAACACTCTCTGAACATCCACCCCCACTACTAACTTGGTCACCTAGGTAGCAGAAGCTATCAACTACTTCTAGTTTCTTCCCCTGGAGTGTGATAAAATCTGTTTGCTGAGCGTCTGTGGTGTTTATTGCCCTTGTGCATCTGCCGCACATGAAATCCATCTTCTTAGTTAATCTTCCTTTGATGTTGCTGCACCTCTTATGTGTCCATAGCTTACACTGGGTACATCTTATGGAGTTTCTACCTTCACCTTTTCTACAGATCAAGCAGGGCCACTGTGATGAGTTCATCTTCCTACTTACTAGAACTTTGGTTTTTGCCACTCGTCTCTGAAGTAGCCTGTAGAAGGGTATCATAAAAATGGTCCTTCTGATCATTTGGTAGGCCCACTTGTGGGGCATAGGCAGAGATAATTGTAGCTGTGCTGTTCTGCAGGACTAGCCTGAGCTTAAGCACTCTATTGCATACCCTGACAACCTCCATGACTTTATCTACCCATTTCTCCACAAGGAGTATGCCTACACCCCCACCCCATCCATGTTACCTTGCCAGAAGATTTTATACCTATGTGCCTTGCCTGTGAGGATCCTAGCTGAAGCTCCTCTCCATCTTACTTCTTGTATGCAGCATACATCGACATGTCACCTTTCAAGCATCTCTGCAATCTCACTAGACCTCCCTTTCAGTTTGCCTACATTGACTGTGTAAACTCTGAAAACCGGGAAATGAATGTGGGGTGAGGCTTGGGAATGTTATTCAGTGTTAATTTTTATATCAGACTGGAGCCTGGTGTTGCCATCCGGTTTCACCAGTCCTCAGTCAAATCGTCCAACCCATGCTAGCATGGAAAGCGGACGTTAAACGATGATGATGATGATGATGA
>NC_068994.1:26927571-26929027 GCF_001194135.2 Octopus bimaculoides
TCTACGATTACTTAGGTGAGCAATTCTACTGTATTTCATCTAAAGGGTAAATCCTAGGTTTGCTTCACTGGATTATAAATATTTTACCAAGTGTATATCCAAGACAATTACATTGAATACAGAGATGAGTTCATCTGCATATTTTATTTTTACAATCAATTTTAGACGATATTTGATTTAAATGTGACTGATGCACATTTCTGCTGCATAGACAGTAAATTGCACTTGCATCCAGTTACTTTCGACTAGGCTTGCAAAGTATAAATCCTGGGGTCGATTTGTTTGACTAAAGGTGGTGCTCCAGCATAGCTGCAGTCACATGACTGAAACAAGTAAAGCAATAAACAAGTATGCCATTTTAATCTCGAGCAACAGCAGGTATCTCTACTAGTATATATATATATATATGAGTGTTTGTGTGTATATTTATACTTTTGCCTAAAAAAATCTTTTATCTTTTGTTTCAGTCATTAGGCTGCAACCATGCTGGAGCACATCCTTGAAAAGTATTAGTTGGAGAAAAACAAATACATGATCCATAGAGCTGATTTATTCATTTGGCAATTTGGTTGATTTTTTTCTCTCACATCAAGCTTAATATCCAGAGTAATTCCTTTATGGTTCTTTTTCACACTGCTACCTTCTGTTCCACTTGATGGCTTCATTCCAGATGTCTTGAACTATAGGTAAATCCAAGAGTGGCAGTGATCAACAAGAAAGGAAATAAATATATAGTAAAAAAAATATCATCAGGAAAGAACCATTTTGTGAGAGTAAAATATTGTAAGATGTAAGATGAATAGATACAATCTGAAGGATTAAGGTGGGAGAAAGTGTTATATGGTTACAGTTGAAGGGTTATCAAGTTCATGGTCACTTTGTCACTTGCATCTCTGTCTTATGCCATAAAAACTCTACACTCTGTTCATATATGCATGTTCTCTCTCTCTCTCTCTCTCTCTCTCTCTCTCTCTCATTCATTCATTCATTCATACATACACGCACACACTGCCATATTGATATACAACATATGTTGCTACAGAAATTGCCACCATGCTGTCAATTGATTATTCAACTGTTGGTGGGTTCCTAGTGGTGTTTGTTCTATTGGTTTTAGTGTTGGTGGTGGCGGTGCATTGTTGTTTGGCCGATGTCATTTTATTCTCGTTAATTGTTTTATTTGCATAAGTCAATTTTCATTAAACTAAGATAAAAGACGTTTCATTCAATATTTAAATTACACTAGTGCACCATATTGTCCCATATCATTGACTTTTATTTTAGATGGAGATGCTGATTTTGTTCATACTGTTGTCGTTGTTGTTGAGGAGGAGTTGGTGAGTTAGTGATGACAGTAGTTGTATTGGTTTTGGCGTTGATTCTGGTTATCTGAGTTGATGATATATAGTGGTGGTGGTGGAAGTTGATTTATACAGACAGACAACCAGACAGATAG
>NC_068994.1:26929354-26936398 GCF_001194135.2 Octopus bimaculoides
AAAATATACATGAACACTCAAATATTCTCAGTGAAAATTTTTACCTCACATTCAGTATTTATAGTGATGCATACACAAATTCTTGCATACGCACACATATAATGAATATTTGTGTGTGTGAGAGTGTATCATGATTATAAATTTTTGAATTGTTTACTTTGCTTTGATCTTAGCTAAAAAAAAGATAGGAGGCAGCCTCTTGACAAAGAAGAAATTGTAGTTTTTAAATTCTTAAAATCTATCTAAGTTTCTGTAAGAGTAAAATTAAAGGCCATATCCCAAAACTAATGGTCATACTTTGCAAATTACTATGAGTGTGAAATTCCATAACTTGCAGTAGCCATAATTCTGGTGATGGCTGTGTGTGTATATATATGTGTCCTCCTCATGTATAATAACAGTAATAATTGACTCATTGGTGTGCCTGTATAGACATTTGTGTATGCACATTTAAATGTACATATATGTATTTATGTTTATTTATGTATATCTATATATGTTAAAGTATGCATATATATGTGAGTTTTTATGGTTTTTATATTTTTATATTTGGATATTTTAAATTAACCTTATGAACTTTATAAAATCTCTGAAGAGGCCTAGAGAATCATCCATGTACCTCTATTTCATTTATTTCATCTATTAATTACTTCAGCCTACTGGAGTTATATAGATAGAATGAGGCATGTCACCTCTAGACTGAAACAACTGTAAGTCATTATCCCATTTTCTGTCACTAGATGTCTTTTTTTAATTACTGATATGACATAATATGTCGTATGTGTTTGTATATTGTTATTATAGTCCTTTTAGTACACAAATAAACAGGTAAATTGACACAATACAATGTCTGCAAGTTGATGAATACCACCTATTAATCCCCTCCATTTTCTTATTGCTATATATATATATATATATATATATATAATTGATTTATCTACCAGGGATCTGTCTATTCGGATAGCTGGTCCCTCTACTGGGTCAACATTTGGCAGGCTCTCCTTCCCCCATTCATTCTCTACGTTCAGCTGTCTTTCGTAATGGCTTCTCCAAGCTTCTTTCTTTGCAGAATCATTAAAAGCAAGTGCACCATCATCCATGCGGACACATTTCTCTCCTGTGACATCACAATTTTCTCTCACACACTGTCTTACAATCTGAAATACTTCAGTTCTTTGGTCCTCATGTTACTGGACATTGGCAAACTTCTTTTCTGCTTCACCCTTGGTTACGTATACCAGCTGCCCAGCCTTCCTTTTGGCTACCTGGTACAGTTCCCTGCTACCCCCACCTTTCCCGGCTTTCCAGGCCTGTTTCTTTGCTCTAATGGCTTTGTCTACCATACTATTCCACCACCACGTAACTCTAGGTCTGGAAGGGACTTTGCACCATCCACAGACTTCGTCTGTGGCACTCAGCAAGCTGTCCCGTTGGAATTTCCAGCTACCTTCAATGTCCGATATCTGTAGCTCCTCCTCCCTCTCATCAAATTTCTTGATGAGGAGGTCCCTAAATTTCTGACCATGTGAAGGGTTCTTTAGCTTCCAAATCCTTCTTTTTTTTGGATTGGTCTGCTTCTTGGTATTCTTCTGGCCATGAGCCCAAATGACTAACGACTAGACTATGCTGGGGGTTACATTCTTCACCCAGGAAGGTCTGGCTTCTGTGCTGGTGGCATGTAAAAAGCACCAACTGATCATGGGCGTTGTCAGCCTCCTCTGGCCACTGTGCTGGTGGCACATAAAAAGCACCCACTACACTCATGGAGTGGTTGGCGTTAGGAAAGGCATCCAGCTGTAGAAACACTGCCAGATCACACCGGAGCCTGGTGCAGCCTCCTGGCTTCCTAGACCTCAGTCGAACCATCCAACCCATGCTAGCATGGAAAACGGATGTCAAACGATGATGATGATGGTATGTATATATATATATATATATATGTATGTATATACGATGAGCTTCTTTCAGATTCCATCTATCAAATCTACTCACAAGGCTTTGGTCAGCCTGAGTCTATAGTTGCAGAGACTTACCCAAGGTGCAATGCAGTGGGATGACTGAACCTGGAACCATGTGGTTGAGAAGCAAGCCTCTTACCAAACAGCTACTCTTGTGCCTATATATCATCATCATCATCATCATCATCATCATCGTTTAACGTCCGCTTTCCATGCTAGCATGGGTTGGACGATTTGACTGAGGACTGGTGAAACCAGATGGCTACACCAGGCTCCAATCTGATTTGGCAGAGTTTCTATAGCTGGATGAGCTGGATGCCCTTCCTAACGCCAACCACTCAGAGAGTGTAGTGGGTGCTTTTACGTGTCACCCGCACGAAGGCCAGTCAGGCGGTACTGGCAACGGCCACGCTCATCTCGCTCGAGAAACCTTATGTGTCACCCGCACAAGAGCCAGCCCAGGGGCACATATATATATATATATATATATATATATATATAAGTTTATATTTGTGTGCTTGTGTGTCTGTGTTTGTTCCCCTACCATCACTTAACAACTGATGTTGGCATGTTTACCTCCCCATAACTTAGCAGGTACAGTTCCATGGCACAGCTTCTTGGGCAAATGACTTCTACAGTAGCCCTAGGTCAACCAATACTTTGTGAGTGAATTTGGTAGATGGAAACTACATGGAAGCCTGTTGTGTATATGTG
Organism: Octopus bimaculoides; assembly: GCF_001194135.2. Taxonomy (NCBI): domain Eukaryota; kingdom Metazoa; phylum Mollusca; class Cephalopoda; order Octopoda; family Octopodidae; genus Octopus; species Octopus bimaculoides. The sequence goes on from NC_068994.1 coordinate 26,932,027, forward strand.
TGTTTATACACAAACACACACACACAAGGTTAAATTTGACAGTTTGCATAAAAGGAAAAGAAAAGTAAAATATTCCATCCAAAACTAACAGTATTTCAGAAAAATAATAAAATTATCAACTTGATTATGGATGAAAGTAGCGGCACTCAACTTCCACCATGGCCTCAAGACAGTTCTAGAACCTGGCACATGTCCCTGGGAAGGTCTTGTTTGAACTTGGCCTCCAGCTTCACCTTGCTGCTGCACCCAGAATAATTGGAATCCTTCTCAGCTGTGCCCCATACATAGTAATCTATGGGATTACAATCAGGGAACTTAGGAAGCCAGAAATTGGGGCTGGTGAAGTCATAGAAATTCTCCACCAACCACTTCTGACTTTTTTCTAGAAATATGGTAAAGGCAAAATCCTGCTGCTACACATGACCTTCCAGCAGTAGCCCACTTCAGCCAGTGTTGAACCACAGTCTCCAGCAGCTCCACATAGATGTCTGAATTGAGCCTAAGGTCCTGTTCATCAGTTGTTGGATGAACTGCGGCATGTAGATACAGTGCGAGTGCCTGCTGTGTCTTTTCATGCTGACCACAGCTTCATAATCTCCATTGCAGCTGTCTATGTCATGTCTTACAGCCTTTACAGTGTTCAGAGAGCATTGAGCAGCAGTCACGATGCCAGCATTTTGATATCTGGTGTGAATCTTCAAGATGCAAGTAATTCTTTTCCAATATTCAAATGATTTCTCGTCCTTCATGTCAGCTAACCTTTTCTCAACTATAACTTTATTCTCTCCAACCATTGACTGTTCACCAATACATCAAGTTCTTTCTGAAAAAGGAGGCATAAAAAAATCATCAAATTTATAGCCTGAACGCCACATAAGTTATGTGCGTGCATGCATGTCTCTGTCCTGGGTTTGACTTTAAACTGCATCTGGTAGTGGGACTCTGGTATGGGAGTTCCAGGGTGTTGAGGAATGTGGAACCACCTCATAGCCACTATTGTTCCCAAGTCTACTCTGACCTAGAGTATCAGCACCTGCTAGGGTCCCAACTATGGATTAAATTGCATGTGATCTACTGGGAGTGAAGGACCCCTAGTTCTCATTAGAACTTCCTTCTAGGAGAAGGTGAATTTGCATTAAAAAAAAAAACTGAAGTGCAGCTGGTTTCTGGTTATCTCAAATTTTGTTGTGTTGGTTTTACAGCTGATTCTGCTGGAAAGCGTGTTCACTGCAGTGCAACACTTTATCCACTCAAAACAAATTCATGTACAGGAACTTCTTGGACTCTTGTAATGCTTGAATTTAAGAAATTTAGGACTTGCTGAATTTAGGAAATGGTCTTACTTGGTCACGAGTTGACTTCCCCATGTATGTATGCTTACAAGGTGGTATGAAAAAGTTCCCAAACTAGTGCTGTAGCATGCCACATATGGCAGCACATGGTTGTGTGCACAATAAGAGCTAGCAGTGTCCTTCATGAGGTAGTGTGCTGAGTGACATCACTATGTTTACTTTGCAAGTTGTGAAATTTGTGTTTTTGTGATCATGTGTATAATATAGTCTGTGATTTAGTAATGGACAGGAACAAACAGCCAACATGGAATCTTGTGTTAAACTTAGTAAGTCTGTTACAGAGACATTCTTTGGCAAGCTTACAGTGACAAGGCAGTGGGTCGTATGCAATATTTTAAGTGGCACCGGTGCTTCATACGTATAAGAACATCCCTAAAAGATGCTGAGTGCCACCTCCAGGAATGTGGTATTGTGCAGTGAGAATTCATTCTCCAGGACCAGGCAATCAATTGAGAGTTGTACTGTAATGTTATGAAGTGTATGAAAGAAGACATTCGACAAAAGCTACCGAATCTGTGGAGTGCAAAGAATTGGCTTCTTCATGACAACAATGCACCCTGTCACTGAGCTCTCCTCACTTGCGAGTTTCTTGCTAAAAACAACATGGTATCACTTTTGCACTCACCCTATTTACTAGATTAAGCACCCGTGGACTTCCATTTCTTCCCCAAGATGAAAATGCAGCTCAACGGTCACTGTTTTAACACTGTTGCCAAGATCAAGAGTGAATTGCAGATGGTCCTTGACTCACTTATGGAAAATGACTTGCAGGCCAGATTCCAAAAGTAGCAGGACCACTGGGACTGATAAATTGCTGTGCAAGGTGACTATTTGAAAGGAGATGATGTTAAAACTTTTAATTAAGCATAACTAGTCCAGGAACCTTTTCATATCACCTCATATATATGTATCTCCTGCATGTCCTGTCACATTGCTCTGTGATTATTTTGAAACCCGATGTGTTGGATACTGTGCACTTGTTCAGGCATTCAATTTGATGGAGGAAGTGAGCTAATGCATAGCAGAAGCATTTGATCTCTATAAACAAGTCATTTGTGCAGGTTGCTCAGCTAGAAACTGCAGAACAGTCTTTCACAGACTACAAGAGACTACTATCATATTTATGAGTGTGTGTGTGTGTGTGTGTGTGTGTGTGTGTTGATTCTTTTACATTCCTCTTAGTGGTTTAGTGAAAGAGACTGATAGAATAAAGACCTGGCTTTAAGAAAAATAACTCCTGGGGTTGATTTGCTTGACTAAACACTTCTTGGTGCTGACAGCATAGCTGAAGTGCAACAACTGAAGCAAGTAAATGAAAAGTGAAAGCTATATATATATATATAGTGAGAGAGAGAGAGAGAGAGAGAAGCAAATGTTAATGTGTACACACACATATGTACATATACCCATGTAGATTATGTATATATATATGTATATATATATATATATATATATATATATATATATATATATATATATATATATATATATACACACATACATATATATATATATACACACTATATACATTTATAGTGGGTTGTGTATGCGTATACATATATACACTCAGTGTTTCAACAAGCACACTCTCAAGTGTAGACATACATACTACAAAGCTGAATGTATTTTGATTTTCAGTGTTCTTTGATATTCTTATCATGTGAGAGAATTCTGGTTTTACTGTTAAATTAACTAAGTGAGCTCTGTAGTGCCAGGCTTCCTGATTCCTTGAAAAGTCTAAATTAGCTTCTGAGAAATATCAAATCCAATGATGTGGTTATTACCTGTTTAAAACAATCTACAGCCTATTCTCTGCATCTTTTTCTTACTCTAAAAATGGTAAGACAGTAAAGCTGTTGATCAGCTACACCATCTTTTCTATTTCAGCCTCTTACCATTTCTGCCATAATATGGAACCAATCAATATGGTCACAGATTGCCATTAACCTTTACTGAAGCATTTTGTTGTAATGGCTGTATCTATAGGTATTGGCTGTCTCCATGGTTAACGTTTTGGGATTCAAGACCAAATTTCATGGCTTGAAAATTCCTGTGATGCTGCTGCAGTTATTTCTTTTTCTATTTTTGTTGTTGTTGTTTTCATTAACTCACACACATCAAACAGATTTATTGCACAGTCTCTAAGCAGTAAATGGTTCTTTTCTCTTACCATCAAATTACCATTGACGTGATGACTGTTTCATCTTTATACTAATGTTATATTGAACATGTATATTGCTACAATATACACTTGTGGTGTTTACATGTGATGTTGATGTTGTTAAACCCCAGGTCAGCACTGAGTAAGCAGATTTTATGGTCAAAGGCACACCATTTGTGACCCTTTTGTTTCTCATTTTTTTCTCAAACCATATTTTTTAAATTTTAGCAAACCAAGAGACTCCCTTCTCAGCTCATGGTCCCTTGTGTTTTTCAAAGATGGTCGGAATATTTATGATTGAGATTACATATCACTTCAACTATCTGTGACAATAATGTTTTTATTTCTTCTCATTATTTTTTTTATGAAATAATCAAAACAAAAAAGATCATGACTCTTTTACAAACCATTCCAGAATGTTGAGATTGATAGATATGGCTGATGTATTCAGTACAAGCATAGAGATATTGTTCAGTGTATAATATTGTATATATTACAATAAGCACAGGTGTGGCTGTGTGGTAAGTAGCTTGCTTACCAACCACATGGTTCCAGGTTCAGTCCAACTGTGTGACACCTTGGGCAAGTGTCTTCTACTATAGCCTCAGGCCAACCAAAGCCTTGTGAGTGGATATGGTAGACGGAAACTGAAAGAAGCCTGTCATATAAAAAAAAACAAAAAACTCACAGCAGTTCTCTCCCCTTGAACGAAGTTTCTCCCTCTTTTCTATTTCTTAGCAAATTCTCTTTCTCTCCACCTCTTAGTCTGCAAACAACTGTAGATGGCAGCAACAGTGGTCAGCAGTCAAATTTCACACGTGTGTATTTCCTATGTGTTGGTGACTCCTTTCACTGTTAA
>NC_068994.1:26937549-26943544 GCF_001194135.2 Octopus bimaculoides
TATATATATGTATGTATGTATGTATATATTTGTGTGTCTGTGTTTGGCCCCACCAACATCGATTGACAACGAATGCTGGTGTGTTTACGTCCCCGTGACCTAGCAGTTCGGCAAAATAGACCAATAGAATAAATACTAGGCTTACAAAGAATAAGTCCTGGGGTTGATTTGTTCGACTAAAGGCGGTGCTCCAGCATGGCTGTAGTCAAATGGCTGAAACAAAAAAATAAAAGAATGTAATACATATATATATAATATAGTATACATAACACAACAATCATCAGCATCATCATTTAACATCCATTTTTCCATGCTGGGAGCCTATGACTCTTAAGATTAGAACTCAAGAATGTCATGTGACTAAATAAATTGTAGGGAGGTGAACTGAAGAACTGAATTTCAAGACTGGCAGAGCTGTACTCCCAGAGAACCCTTGGAGACAGCTGAAGAGACTGTGGCTCCTCCATGAAGAAATGGTTCCACAATATTTCAAGGCTGGCTGCTTGAATTATGTATGCAATGTTTGCCAATAGGTTGCCTCTGTTTCTGTCTACACATTTCCTCTCACAAAGTTTAGGGTGTAAATGACAATTGCCAAAGGTACAACATAGCAGACTTAAATACAGGACCTTATGGCTTCAAAGTGAATCTCTCTCTCTCTCTCTCTCTCTCTCTATGAACTTGTATGAGTAAATATATGTTAACATACATACATACATACATGAATATGCTTATATATTTATGTATAATCATGTAAATATGCATTAACATATACATATGCACATGCTCACATGACATATACAGGCATGCACTTGCACACACACATGCACACACACACACACACACACACACACACACACACACACACACACACACACACACTTGCACATGATACAAAGGACCTCCATATATATTCCTCAGCCTACTCTCTATTCTGTACTCTCTGTTACAGCCTCGATTCATACAGAGAGCTTCTTTCTTTCTGTATTGCTATCAGGCAAACAGATCTGTTTTTTTTCTTCTGTTACTTTGTCCATTTTACAGTTTGATGTTTCAGCTAGTTTTCTAACTGAGACCAAAGTACATGATACAACCATCTCCATATACTACATTATATATTTATATATATTCTTCATTACATCAATCTCTGTCTTCATTTCTCACAAAATTGTGCCATTTCACCCTCAAAGATTCTTTGCAATACTTTATTTTCAGGCTCTAAAACATTTATCTTTATTTTGTCTTCCCTGCTATGGCTCTCGTCCATATATTAAAATACTTTTCACTTGTGACATCTACATTTTCAAACAATTTGCCAATCTATGTGATTGCCATATATTTAAAAGCATTCCCATTGTTTGAATTCCTTAATCTCCTTTTAAATTCAGATTCTAAAGACCCATTACTTTCTATAAAACTTCTAAGGTATTCAAATAAATTTATTCTTCTAATATGTGCCCATTCAAGGACACATTTCTCTTATTCTTTGGCTCAGCCTTCATAATTTTAGTTGTATTGATATTTAAGCCCATACTATTTGCTTCCTCTTTTCTGTATTGCTATCAGGCAAACAGTTCTGCTTTTTACTTTTGTTACATTGTCCATTTTATGGTTTGGTGTTTTAGCACCAAAGTACGACACAGCCATCTCCATATACTACATTATATATTTATATATACTCTTCATTACTTCAAGTTGTATATCATATATTGCATTTTTTATGCATTTTTTTAATGTTTCTTTTCTAAACAAAGCAATGTCATCTGCATAATCAAAATCACCAAATACTTCTTATAAATCTATTCAGTTCCTCTTTCACCTCTTATTGTTTCCTTTATGATGTATTTTATTAGAACAACAAACTAAAGAGATGATAGAACAACTCCTTGCAGCACTCCACTTCCAACTTTATTTTAGAGCTAACTGTCTATGCTTACATGATATTTACATCCCCATTCATTTGCACATATTAGTTTAACACACTTTTCCAGCAAGCCATACTAACACAATACTTTCCAAGCTGTTACTCTATTGACACTATCAAAGGCATTTTCAAAGTCTGAAAAACCTATTTTGTTTGTTTGTTTGTTTGCTTGTCTGTTTGTTTATGTGTATGTGTATGTGCATGCACTCACGTTTGTATGCATGCATGGTTTCTGTTTTTTCTTCCTTTTAATTTACAGTTAATTTTCATTGGCCACCAGCTTTATCGCAAAAACGTTTTATTCATCGTCCTTTAACTCTTAAGGTCTTGCAAATTTATATTGTCCCAGATATTGCGATCATTTGTATTGTATGAATTAAGGATTTGCATTCTCTGCCCAAGATTCCAAGTAGAGCCATACTTTGCTCCAGACAGGTTGGTATGTGTCCTGTTGCCCCAGTAATAATAGGTATGAAGCTAAAAGTGTGTTGTGGCTATTGGATTTGCAAACACCATAACAATGGACCATAGACATTTTCTTTCTCCTGTAATTTTATAACCACATTAGTATCTGGAGGGTAGCTGATTTCCATAACAGCATATTTTTTTCTTGTGGTCCTACACAACAATATCTGATATATTGTGTTTTAACCTGGTGGCTGTTTTAATTTTCAAGTTCCACCAATATTCCTTTAACATAATATATCTCAGTATAGTCAAATTTGTCTGTTAGTATGCAAATCCTGTGAATGACAGCAGTTATACATTTCCCAGATGCCTTCACTAAGCAGAATATCTTTGCCACTTGACTCTTCTAAGCTCTTCTAGGCCACCACTGGCCGGAATAGAGATAACAGACCTCTAATGAAATCATTTGTTCTTAACAATATGTCTATACTTCTGGCTGCTTTTCGATAGTTATAAAAACAAGAACTCCCATAAGCTAAAGGCAGTTACTGAGAACAACCATCAGTGAATGTGAACATTATTATTGCACTTTCTTTATTTCATTCTTAAAAATTAAACATTTCATTCATATATGTATATATATACATATATACTACATTTATATATCACCTTTAAAATGCCATGACGCGTCAGAGTACTTTCTTGCCAACGTCCGAAAACCTCTCTCACCTACCTCCAACAATCTCTCCCTCCTCCAACTGACAGTTTTTTTGTACTTTTTCGTGACGAAAATACACCTTTTGTGGCAGTTATAACAAAATTGCTTTCATACATCAGAGTAATAAGGTGTTTCAATAGAACATCTTTACCCCAGGGAATTACCGGGTACACCAGCTAATATATATGTATATATATATATATATATATATATAGCTTACAAAAACGCACACACACATATATGCACGCACACACATGCATATTCATTTACATATATATGCCATATTTTATTTTTATAAAGGAAAGGTTGACAGTAACTTCAAAGATTCAGCTTAGTAGCCTTGTTATAGCTTTTATTAGAATGTATATTATTTTGGTTTTCCAAATCTTTTATATATTTATGGAGATTCACATTATGGCTGGAGCAATATTACTGCAAACAGATAGTGTGTAACAGTGTAATTTTGTGGTAAAGAAACACACACACACACACACGCACACACACACATACAAACACACACACACACACACATGCATACACACACACATACACACTGTGATAAAACTTTATATGAATCAAAGGATGTACTCATTATAAATGCAGAGAGAAACATTGTACTGATATAGTTCCAATATAACCTACAATATTAGTGATCACCAAATTAAGTGTTATATTGTTTTACATGTTTTTCCATACTTGCATGGGCTGCAGAAGACTTATATATACATATATATGTGTATATATATCCAAGAAAGTAAGGAATGGGAAAAGTAAATAAGATTACATATGTTTCATAGCTAAATAATGTTTATTATATAACTTGTAATACACACAAAACCTGCTTAACTAATCCAATTATCTTCAAATTTATTACATTGCCATGTGGAGATGACTAAATGATTCATGGCTAAGTTATTGAATCAAACTTGAGGATTAGCTAAACAGGTTTTGGGCGAGTTACAACTTATATACCAAACATCGTTTAGCTATGAAACATATGTAGTCTTTATTTACTTTTTCCATTCTTTATTTTCTTGGATTTTTATTTGTATATTTAACAATTTTAGTTGTTAAATGGTGAACTTTATCAAAGTTTCCATTGATTTCAGTATGGGACAAAGTATATAACATACAATGATTATTAAGCTCTCTGTATCATATATTGTCTCATCTTATCATCTATGCTAGTTGTGCACATCCTTCAAGCTTGCTAACTTCCTATACTAGGATCTTTTGGATTGTACTACCTTATAACTCTGTGTGTGTGTGTGTGTGCGTGTGTGCGTGCGTGCGTGTGTGCATGTGTGTAAACTATGAAAATATTTCCAGTACTTGAACACATACAGAAAAGATGTTAAGAAGAAATATAATCTAAGAAAAACTATTTCTCATGGTGTGCTGTCAGTGGATATGAACTCTACATTATGACAATAAGAAACAGATTTTTTTCAGTATCTATGATCTTGCTCGATATGTGGAAAAAGCACAGGTAGAAACTACATGCAATATACCTGGTGCAAGTTATGGACACATAGGACATGCAACAATACCTGGGGAAGGTTAAAAGCGAAAATAGTTTTTGTGTGTGGCAGATGTACAGGTACAATAAACACTACAAAAGTACAGAAAATAGACTCCATCCAATGCCAGGGGGATACCTAGAAGTAGTTGATAGCTTCCATTTTCTACATGACCAAATCAGCAGTGGAAGTGGATGCTCCAGGAGCATACCTGCTAGAATAAGAATAGGCTGGGCAAAATTCATTTGTAGCAAAGAGCCTCTCCCTCAGAATAAAAGGCAGACTGTATGAAGCCTGTATGCAAACAGCTATGCTACATGGCAGAGAAACATGACAATCAAGCATGTGTAGGCTTAAAAGAAATGAAGCTAGTATGCTTCGTTGGATGTGCAATGTCAGTGTGCATGTATGACATAGTGTGTCTTGAGAGAAAAACTGGGCATAAGAAGCATCAAATGTGTGCAAGAGAGATGAATGCACTGGTGTGGTCCTGTGATGTGTACGGACAAAGACAGTCATGTTAAGAAGTGCTGATCTCTAACTGTGGAGGGAACCTGTGGAAGAGGTAGACCCAGGAAGACATTGGATGTGGTAGTGAAGCATGATCTTCGAATGTTGGGCCTCACAGAGGTGATGACATGTGACCGAGACCTTTGGCAATATGCTGTGCTTAAGATTTATCAAGCCAAGTGAAATTGTAGTCATGGCTGTTGTCAGTGTTAAGTAAATGGTACTCATGCCAGTGGTATGTAAAAAGCATCCGTTACACTCTTAGACTGGTTGTGTTAGGGAGGGCATCCAGCTGTAGAAACCGTGCTAAATCAGACTGGAGCCTAGTGCAGCTCTCTAGCTTACCAGTTCCAGTCTAACTATCTAACCCATGCCAGCATGGAAAGTAGATGTCAAATAATGATTATATATATATTTTCAAGGTTTCAAATTTGTATATTTAAAAGGATAGAGACTTTCAACACGGTCGGTTTTTTTCCATTTAATTAGTTATTTAGTATCTGATGTCAACATTTCTGTGCTCAACTCTATCAACGACTGATCCGTTGAATGTCTGACATTTCGCACTTCCTCAGGAATGGTTTCCATTAGAACAAATGACCCAAAAACACAATTATCGATCAGAACAGATTATTAAAAATTATTTAACTATACCGTTTTCCGCCATGCTGTCTTGATTATAGTTTGATATACAGGGGAGGTACCTCCTTAATCTTTTCTATTGTTACCGCTCTCCTGTGAATGTCTACTAGATTAATTTATTTTATTTATTAATTTATTTATTAATTTATTTATTATTGACTATTGATTATCCACGATAGGTAGGTTATTTTTGTTGCCCCTGGGAGGCTATCATTGCTATTATTTTATTTTACATTAGTACTGTGTCTCATTAGACACAGTACTAATGTAAAA
>NC_068994.1:26943745-26945225 GCF_001194135.2 Octopus bimaculoides
TGTGTGTGTGTGTATATATATATATATATATATATATATATTATAATGGGGGAGGCCAGTTTATGGGGTTACCCCGGGTTTCTTGCTCATAAGAAGTTTAGCCTTATGGTGTATCTTCAGACCCCAAACACTGCTGGCCCAACACCTCTTCAAAATATGGAGGGGGAAATGCCTCACTATAAAGGTAATCATCATCATCATCATCATCACTAGGTGATTATCTCCCTTTACCATTGGCCATCGAGCTTCGGCTGCACCACCATTTTGCAGTCCCCAAAGGACCACGAAGGTAAACGATTGTCTGGCTTTAGCTTTGACTATTGGCTTCCAGCTGTCGTGTCACCTTGTGGATTCCAAAAAGACAGGAGAAGTTTTCTAAAATGCAAGCAAGCTCCCCAGCACGAACGAGTCTTTTAGGATTCTTGTGCATTTGGCAATGCATAACCTGCAACATTTTGTCCTGTTGATGTAGGGGTCTGGGTTCTCAAGTATTTTCCATGCAATCAAGTATGGTATCTTTTGTATCTTTTGTATCTTTTTGTATCTTGTTGCCAGATATGGCTGGCCAGCGATGTCACATCTCTCCTGTCCATGACTCTGAGGGAAGACAAATGATTGGAGAGATGCTGTTTGACAGAATTCTCAGTGCATCCCACATATTTCTGTATGCGTGTGATGTCAGTGCACCTGTTGCTGTTGTAGGTGCTGCTGCTGTTGGTGCAGTTGCTGCTGCTGTCACTGATGCTACTGGTGGTGTTGGGGCTGCTGCTGTTGGTGTTGGCGTTGCTGGGGATGGTGGTGTCAGTAATAATTTCGTCCCTGCATGTGTTGCCTGTGTTGCAGTTGTTGTTGTTGTTGCTGCTGGTGCTGGCATTACTGTTGTTGCTGTTGATGTTGTTGTTGTTGTTGCTGCTGCTGGTGCTGCTGCCAGTGTTGTTGTTGTTGATGGAGTCGGGGCTGCTAGTGTTGTTGGAGCCAGGGTCGCTGGTGATGGCAATGGTAGTGCTATCGCCATTGCCGGTTATGGAGGAGGCGCTGTTGCTGTTAATAATGTTGCTGCTGCAGTTGTTGCCATTATAGCCAGTGATGGAACTGGACCTGTTGCTTCTGCTACTACTACTATAGTAGCTAACAGATCTGGCATCATGAACGTTGGGGAAGCTATTAGTAAGGCTGGTGTTGATGGTAATGCTGCTACTGTTGTTGTTAGGGATATTGTCTTCCATTGTGGAAGTGGTGGCAATGGCGGCTGTGTTACTGGCTCTGTTCTCATTCCTATAGCTGCTATTGCCTCTGCTGGTGTTAATAGCTTCCCTCTCTATATTTTGAAGAGGTCTTGGTTCAGCAGTGTTCGGGATCTGAAGATATGCTATAAGGCTAAACCATTTAAGAGCAAGAAACCCAGGGTAACCCCATAAACCAGCCTCCCCCATTATAATATAACTGCTCTACATCTTAGAATGTGCTTTTCTTCTGAATT
>NC_068994.1:26945235-26950009 GCF_001194135.2 Octopus bimaculoides
ACACACACACACACACACACACACACACACACACATATATATATATATATATATATATATATATATATATATATACACATGAGCAAACTTTAGGTTAGTTAAAATATGCTTGTGACATATTTCAAGTTTTAAAGGCAATTTCACTGCAGTTACCTGGAGAAAAAAATCTCTCTTATGGTAAAAAGTTATAAAAGCACCATATCTATCTAGTGCTGCTACCTGTCAGATTCCCAGATATCGATGTTTCCAACTCTTTAGCTATTATCAATGGAAAATAACAAAGAGAGGCAACTCTGGACAGACCTAGTCAAAACCATGGCTTTAACTAAAATACAGTTGACATCATTGATTGATTTGTGCCAGTAGACAGCCAAGGTCATGAAAATTACTGAAATATCACAAGCAGTGATTAGGCATAATGGAACTTTAGGTTTGTAACATATCTCAAATATATCATATATGTGTGTGTGTGTGTGTGTGTGTGTGTGTGTGTGTATATATGTGTGTGTATATATATGTATATGTATATATATATATATATATATATATATATATATATATATATATATATATATATAAATGTATGTAAATGTATGTATGTATATATGTATGTATTTATATGTCTGTGTGTGCATGTATATATATATATACACACACACACACAAGTGAGTGGACAAATGAAAGAAAGGCACACAACACATTTATTGGGAGTTAGATGTATGGGTCAGAACAGTTTGATTCAAATTCATTGGTACTCCAAGTTTCAAAGTGGGATGCTAATCCTTAGTCATTGGGAATTTGAATGAGAGTGCAGTTGAAGTTAGTACCAGAAGGTGGGCTGCAATTGTTTGAGAAAGGTCATGCTGTGTCACAATTTGATATTGGTGTTTCAGCAACAACAATTACTTGGAAAATGGTGAACAGGAAATCAACTGCATGGTGGACAGAAAATTGGTTGCATGGTTGGAAGAGAAGTAAAAAGGGGCAGTGTGTGCAAGTATGTATGAATATATATATGTATGTATATGTGCTTATATGTCTGTGTGTGTGTGTGTGCCTGTATTAATGCAAGTGTGAGCTACTCCTGTTTAGATAACATTGCGTCTAACATCGCATGTATCAACAGAAATAAAAATGCACATGCACAACCCCCAACCCCAACCTATGACTGCTGAAACCCAACCGCTCACCCTCTAGAAGGATCCTGCCTCTCAAGGGCCATATCATTTGGCATCATTAGGCACTATATAGGTATGACAGCCAATGACTTCAAGGGAAGATACTCCCAGCACTTGTACTCATCCAAGACCACCATACAGTCACCATAATCTTTTGCTGATGCAACTTTGGCTTTAGGAAATGTTTGGGGGACTCATCACGATCAAGCCATTGACATGATCATTTATGGTTATCATAAAAATTCCTCTTTTCATTACAAGTGACTATTCAGTCAAGAAAAGGATAATTGGTGTTTCACAGAAAGACCATCAAGCACACTTCAAAACGCAGAACTTTTTGATTTTCATTGTGCTCATGTGGTACCCATTTATCAAGCTTTTTCACCTTACCAATATTCTGCAGATTGCTTGAGACCATTGCAATACCGACACCAAGTGTATGACACATTTCTCTGACATTTTGATGTGGGTTTTATGTTCTACAATTGCTTTCGATTGTTCACTGTCAAGACTATATGACCGTCCTCTACCTTCTTCATCTTCAAAGCTCTCATCACCACTACAGAATTTCTGAAACCACCTTCGTACTGTGTGATCACTTGTGGACCTCTCTTTCCATGCTGTGTTGATATTGGCGGCAGTTTAGGATGCATTCTGCCCAAGCTTGAACTCATGCAAGAAAAGTAAGCAAAGGTCCTTTTTTGTCATGTTCATAATTAAGGGTGCCTATACTTCAAAAATGTTTTCTGCCTGAAATAAGTAGAAAATTATTAAAGAGCATACACCAATTATTAAGTATGTTGAAATTCACCTAAAATATTAAAATATTATGATAAAATTACGTTTCAAAACACAACACTTAGAGCGGCCATTATTTTCGGAACAACCTAAAAAATAAATGGGCAGAAGATAAAATCAGAACAGTGATAAATGAATGAAGAATGAATACATAGTGTGTGTGTGTTTATTTGGCAAAAGAAAAAAAGATTTTTCTAGTTTTAACACCTAGTTTCACATCAGGAATCTTACATCAGGAATCATTCATAAATGTATAAATGAATACATACATACATACAACTAGAGGTAGTTGATAGCTTCCGCTATCTGGGTGACCAAGTTAGTAGTGGGGGTGGGTGCGCTGAAAGTGTAACTGCTAGAATAAGAATAGCCTGGGCCAAGTTTAGAGAGCTCTTACCCCTGCTGGCGACAAAGGGACTCTCACTCAGGGTAAAAGGCAGACTGTATGACGCATGTGTACGAACAGCCATGCTACATGGCAGTGAAACATGGGCTGTGACTGCTGAGGACATGCGTAAGCTCGCAAGGAATGAAGCTAGTATGCTCCGCTGGATGTGTAATGTAAATGTGCATACCCGTCAGAGTGTAAGTATCTTGAGAGATGGCTACACCAGTCCTCAGTCAAATCGTCCCACCCATGCTAGCATGGAAAGCGGACGTTAAACGATGATGATGATGATGATGATGATATATGTGTGTGTGTGTGTGTATACATTCTTTTATTCTTTTACTTGTTTCCTTTACTTGTTTCATGCTCGAGCACTGCCTTTAGTCAAGCAAATTGATCTCAGAACTTATTCTTTGTCAGCTTAGTACTTATTCTATCGGTGTTTTTTGCCGAACTGCTAAGTTTACCATGACATAGCTGTCATAACAAAAGAAATTTTCTCACAGACTGATGGTACGTGATTGTGTTTTTAAAAGATTGATAAATTAGACACAATTTTACAGTGCTTATTTATACAATCCCGCAACAAACATAGATTTCTTTACCCAGATTTTAGATGGTATGTAATGTGTTTAATAATTTTATTACTTGAAATAAATCTTACAGAACTATAACTGGAGCAAGATATGAGTGATAGAACTTTGAAAACTGAACATTCCTCAGATAATGAACGTGAAGCATCAGATAAGAAGAAGGCTAGATGGGCATCGTATGAAAGGAAACTTCTGCAAATAATTGTGTAATGAAAAATTTTTTAGTTGGTTGGAGCAAGGCAAGAACGATACAGCTAAAGGCAAATGCATATTATACAAGTGTGAATTGCTGGTAGTTTGAGCCAAATTTTACGACATGAGCAGACAGAAAAACACCGCAAGAATGCAAATGAAGCAAATAAAAGCAAAACAGTTGACCAATTATTTCGATGCCTCATCATTTTCTTCACATTCCAAGAAAGTAGCAGCTGCTGAATTAAAATACTGTGCATTTGTTGCTGAGCATAATCTCCCAATTTCTATTTTGGATCACTTACCTGGCCTTGTTGTAAACGCCGTCCTGATTCTAAAATCACCCAGGATGCAAAGTGTACCCGTATGAAAGGCACATACATCTTTTTTAAAGCCATTGGCCCCTATGGCTTCAACGCTTTATTAAAAAAACCTCACTCATCAAAATTCTCACTTGTTATTGTTGAAACAACTGATGTTTCAACACTAAAACAACTTGTTCTGGTTTCCAGATATTATGATGTTGAAATTCAAAAGACAGTCGATGATTTTCTTACACTTATAGCAATACACGATTGCAGTGCTACAGGTATATACAACTGTCTTCTATCATTTTTAAATGATCACGCTATTCCTCTGGAAAATTTAATAGGTTTCGCCTGTGATAATGCAGATGTTATGATGAGAAGCAAAGGAGGTGTTCAGCACTTGTTGAAGCAGAACAGGCCAGATCTTTTTCTGCAAGCCTGTGTTTGTTATTCTTTACACTTATGTTCATCAAACACATGCAATGAATTACCGAATTCTTTCGAAGAATTGACAAGAAGTATTTATGCACACTTTAGTTACAGTCCTAAGTATATCAATGAATTCAAAGATATGCAGAAAATAGCTTGAATTGATCCTCACAAAATCCTGCATGCAAGTTGCACTAGATGGCTGTCTCTCAAGCAAGTTGTGCAGTATATTTTAGAGCAAGAAAAGATTGAAGAGAGAGATAGAAGACATCCAGTTCTTAAAACGTTGTGCAAGAAAAGAAAGATGGATGATGGTCACATGTGGGCAATGAGCATTCTCCCAGCAAGTGTTCACTATTTTCCTGCACGACATTCTAAGGACTGGACATCTTCTATCTCTCTTTTGTCTTTTCAAAGAAAATATTTCTCTCAGCATTCACTATTTTCCTCTCATTCTGATCTAACCACCCTCCATGTTTGTTTTTGTTTGGTTTCTTTGTATGTCTCCACTGTCCTGTTTTTGTTCCTAACTTTGGCCCTCCATAAATCAAAAATTTTATTTTGGAATTTATGGGAGCAACTGTCTTCGGAGACTCATATTGTCAGTGAATGCTCGAAATGAGGAGTAGATAGACAACCTGCAACTGATGAAGGGTCGTTCTTTGTGTTACTTGTCTCATTTTCCACTTTTTTCTCTCGTTGTTTGTGTATTTAACTTGTTTGTTTGCATACTTCATGTTGTTTATACAGTTGGTGGCATCCTGTACCCATATATGCATATGTATGTGTATAATATTTCTATCTATCTATATATATATATATATATATTTATATATATAAATATATATATTTATATATATAAATATAAATATATATATATATATATAT
>NC_068994.1:26952985-26955644 GCF_001194135.2 Octopus bimaculoides
ATATATATATATATATATATATAAATATATATAAAATACATATACATATATATATATATATATATAATAAATCTCTGAGGGAGATATAAACAGTAGCATCATGAAGTATATTTGCCACCTAATTGTGGCTGACTCATAGGGGACGATGCTACTGTTGTTTATAGCCTCAGGAAGACATCTCCCCCAGCTGGCTAATGACACACTGTGTGTGTCTGATTATTATTTGCGAAGGGAAGTCATTGCTCCCATCTCTAGCCTTACATGATATACATGGACCCGAGTTTCTGAGTAGTAACCCATCATCAGCTAGGGTTGAAAACTGATTCCAAACACAAAATACTATATGCTTTTTCCAGTGACAAACTGTCACTGATCTTGAAAAAGGAGAAACAATCAATAATAAATCTCAGCAAAATGTAAACAGTAGCAGCATGACATCGTGGAGTATATTTGCCACCTAAGTGTGGTTGACCCATAGGGGATGGTGCTACTGTTATTTATTGCCCCGGGAAGACATCTCCTCCAGCTGGCTAATGACATACTGCCTGTGTCGGATTAGTATTTGCGAAGGGAAATCATCGCTCCCATCTCTAAAACAACAGTAGCATCATCCCCTATGGGTCAGCCACATTTAGGTGGCAAATATACTTCACGATGCCATGCTACTGTTTACATCTTACTCAGAAATTTATTAGTACTTGTTTCTCCTTTGTTGAGATCAGCGATGGTTTGTCATTGAAGAAAGCATATAGTATTTTGCATTTGGAATCAATTCTCATCCCTAGCTGGTGATTTGTCATGTTGATGTAAATTGTGACTTTTTATTTGAATTTCTGAATTGTTGAATTACAGAATTGTTGAGTTAATGTACTGTTGAATTGTTGAGTGTTGTGTTGCACTTGGGAAATTGTTGAAGATTTTGTTTGGCTTCCCCATTTATGGGTGAAGTGGTAAATAATGGAAATATGAATTCACAGGTCCAGACAGGCAGTTATGCTGTGGTAACAAGCAAAGGCCTGACAGCCGAGCTACTGCAAATACGGGAACTTGAAGTGAAAGACATAGACTACAAGAAATTTGATAACCTGTTGAAGAAGGAAGGAGGATGCCTAAGACTGACACCCACCGAAGAAGTAGCAGAGAAGGCGGAAAGAAAAATAATTACTTATCGAATGCTGAACACAGCGACAAGAAAAGTAGAAATAGCAGGCGTTGAAAAGATAGAGGAATGTTTAAAGAATGTAAAGAAAGTAACGACATTCTATAACAGAGGAAGAAAGTTTGGCATGGTGGAGGTGCGCTTCGTTAATGACAATGAAGCAATATGTACTCTACCATAGCCTTGAAATCAGCACAGTGGGCACTCTTTCTTACTTACTGTGGCAGACGTGCAGCCAGAGTAAGGATAGGGAGAGTGCCACCAGAAATTAATGAGGATTGTCTGGTGGCAGCCATCCTCTACAATACAGAGGAGAAAGCAGGGATACTGAAAATGTCAAAGACAGCAGAGATCAACTGGTGAGGGTATGGCCTGGAAGTGATGGTACATATCAGCCTACCTGACCTCCACAAAATTGTGGAAGAGAAAATCCTACCCGATGAAACCAGATTGAAAATCATGGTGGAGGGTAGACCACCAATATGATTCGAATGTGGAGTAAGGGAGCACATAAAAGCAAAGTGTCTCCAGAAACATGAACAAGTGGTGGTGGAGAAGGAGTGTCAGGAAGAAGTAAAGGAAATAACAGAGTAGGAAGTAGAGTTTACTGATGTTGAGAAGAAAGGAAATAGTGAAGCTCCACCAAAAAAAAAAAAGAAAAGAAAAGCAGCAAAAAAGGAAAAAAGAGAAAATGAAGCAATGGAATATTAAATACAAGAGCCGGAGCCTTCAACAAGTAAGGAGGAGGAACGGAAGGAACTGGAAGATGAGATAGAAATACCAGCAATTGGAACAGAATGAAAAGAGAATGTTACCTAAAGGAAAACATGAGAGACTGACAGTGATGTACCAGAAAAATTTTGATATAGAAAAGCAAATTGCAACAATGAAAGGCGTAATAAGAGTGAGACTGACAGAGAATAAAAACCTGAAAGCAGTGTTGCTGGATGACGAAAAGGCGGCTAGGCTGACAGAGATATTTGGAAACAGAGGGGACAATACACCATGTCAAGTTCGATATGATGTATTACCACCAGTGGTAAATTTTGCAGCTTTAAATATATTTTGGAAGTAAACACGACACAGTTTGAATTGTAAAAACAGTAAATGGAACTTTCTACTTTGGGGGGTAGAAAACTATTTCATCATCATAATTTTTCACACCTCATAATTCATTTGTAAATCATTCTATGTACCCCATGTTTGTTCCTGTAATGTCCTTTCTATATTAAGGCTTTATGCCTATAATAAAGAAACAGGCTGATGATTGTCACATGCTGATGACTCAGAAACCTGGGTCCATGTGTATCACGTAAGGATAGAGATGGGAACGGTGATTTCCCCTTTGCAAATACTGACTGGACACAGACAGTGTGTCATTAGCCAGATGGAAGAGACATCTTCCTGAGGTTATAAGCAGCAGTAGCATTGACCCCTATGGGTCAGCCACATTTAGGTGGCAAATATACTTCACAATATATATATATATATATATATATA
>NC_068994.1:26956005-26957578 GCF_001194135.2 Octopus bimaculoides
ATATATATATTTTAGGAAAATAAGATTAGGTAGAAAATCCTAAAAGAATTTTATCATGAAGAACATTTTCTACCTTGTCTTATTTTCCTTTCTTCTCAACCTTCTACACACACACACATATATATACAGTGTACATTTAAACACATAAGAGAGATATCCATAATAGGATATCTAACTTGCTAGAAGAAGCAGTCAAACTCCACACCACAATTAGGTGTGGAGTTTAACTGCTCCTTCTAGTGGGTTAGATGTCCTATTATGGACATCTCTCTTATGTGCTTAAATGTACACTGTAAGTATTTATATGAATAATATATACTCTATTGACTAGTTTTTTCTTCTCGCTAGACAACTGGTAGCAAAAAGAATTTCTGAAATTTTTTTGCTACCCTGAGATTTATTAATATATTATATATATATATAGGTTATGAGAGGTATATAGGATTTTTAGTAATGCTTAAATACATGTATTATGTCATTTAGATAGATAGATAATATATATATATATATATATATATATATATATATAAAGAATCTAGAAGGAGTTTTTCATCAAATGATGTAATAGTTATGTACTATGAGGACTCAGTTTGGTTTACCACTAAAACTCTTGCTGGAACTGCAACTGGAATTTGTGGTGCTTAAATTTCTTATCAAAGGTGGCTAGAAGTGGTTTCTTCTTGAGCAAGTTGATATAAACTAAAATAGAAAATGAAAAAGCAAGACATTTGGCAGCACTTGAAAAATATTTAATTTAAATAAAGAATATAAACATCCTGCAGAGTAGTTATGATTAATATGTAAAATCTCTCACAGCTGTTTCTAGAATAGCTAAGCATGTGGATCATGATATTGAGTAAGGATTCCACATGAGCTAAGTAGATTGTTATTGAGAGAGAGAGAGAAGTAAGAAAATAAAGTTATAGATAAAAGAGTCCGTTAGCAGTTCTATTGGTAAAGATTCAATGATAATCCATAGCAAAGGATAATGGAAATTACTAGTTCCATTTTTGTATAGAGAGTGAATTCACTCACTTATTCCATTATTTTTTGCCATGGATTATCTTTGTATCTTCACCTACGGAACTGCTATCAGACTATTTTTTACCTATAACTTCATTAATTCTTTGATTATGGAACTACCAAACACATATACTTTACATTCTGGTCTATCCTTCATTTCTTGATCTGGAAACAACTAATATCCTCAACAGAGGATAGTCGTCATTTTCATATTTTTTTACTTCTCTCTCCCCAATGATGGAATATTTAGCTTATGTGGAATCCTCACTCAATATCATGATCCACAGATTTTACATATTCATCATAACTACTTTGCATGATATTTATATTCTTTTTTTTAAATTAAATTTTTTCAAACGATACCAAAAGTTTTGCTTTTTCATTTTCTTCTTTAATCTATATGTACACATATATGTATTTACACTTGTGTGTGTGGGGGTGCATGTATGTACATATATGTGTGTATATGTATATATGTGTGTGTAGGTATGTATATATGCGTATATATATATATATATATATATATATATATATATATATATATATATAT
>NC_068994.1:26957588-26962738 GCF_001194135.2 Octopus bimaculoides
AAACTACAGAAGGCTTGTGTTACATGGTTAAAGTATATATTTAAATTATGTCAGAAAAATGTTAGAAAAATGTTATAAAATCTTTTTGGTAAAACACATATATAAATGTGTGTGTGCATGAACTAGTGGTTTGGATATTGCACTCATAATTGCTAGATTGTGGGTTCAAATAGCAGACTGGGTGTTATGTCTTTGAGTGAAAAACCCTCCAATGCACATTGATCTAGTCCATTTAGCTGTAAATGGGTAACTATGCAGCAGAATAACCTTCCAGTCAGGGGAATGTTGGTCTGCTTGTCTAGCCAATATGGCGGCATCATTAAAAAGCTAGAACAATGCAAAGCACATTGTGACCAGTCATGTATAACAACATCCAATAATCTGGTTGATTCCATGATACTGCATGCATATATGTGTGCGCGCACACACACACACACACATATATATGAATGTATGTGTATGCATATGTGTGTGTATGTTTGCATTTGTATATTTATATATATGTATAAGTGTATGTGTTTATATGTATGTATATGTGTGAGTATGTATATATATATATATATATGCACATACTCGCACACACATACATACATATATATATATATATACACATACATACATGTATACATACATATATATATATATATACACATACATACATGTATACATACATATATATATTTTGTATGTATGTATATAATGTATGTCTGTGAATATATACGTATACATGTGTTTAAATGTGTGTATACACGCAAACATGCACATATGTCTGCATAATATCTCCAGATGCAACTGTAGCTGGTTATTATGTCTAATAATGTTTACACATGAAACTGAAATATCCAATTAACTTGACATAATTGGATATTAGGTATGTTGTGATGAGTATAATAAAGTGTTCGCCTGTTGTATGGACACACTAAGGAGATGTCACAACTTCATTTAACACTCAATTTATAATGGTAAATCAATGCAAACTTCCCATAATTCATTATTTCTGAATGTTGCTTCATAGTAGCGGTTGCATCTCTTTATCTGCAAATGTTAGGGTAATATGCTGGTTATGCCAATCAGAGAAATCTAAAAGATATATCTAGATATGTATGTTATGTGCATATATGTGTACATATATACTTAGGTGCAGGCATGTTAGGAAGCTTGTTTCCCAATCACATGGTTCAAGGTTCAGTTCCACTGCATAGCATCTTGAGCAAGTGTCTTCTACCTCAGGTTGACCCAAACCTTGTGAGTGTGTGTGTGTGTGTGTCTTTGTGTCTGTGTTTGTCCCTCACCACTGCTTGACAACTGGTGGTGGTTTGTTTACGTCCTGATAACTTAGTGGTTTGGCACAAGAGACTGATAGAGTAGTAGCAGACTTTAAAAACAAATAAGTGCTGGGGTCAATGCATCCAACTAAAAACTCTTGAAGGCATTGCCCCAGCTTGGCTGCAATCTAATGATTGAAACACATAAAAGAGAAATGCATCATCATCATCATCATCATCATTTAATGTTCATGTTCCATGCTGGCATGGATTAGTTAGTTTGACAGGATCCGATGAGTCCAAGGAATGCATCACACTTCCGTGTCTGCTTTGGTATGGTATCTATGGTTGGATTGTAACTACTTTATAATATGTACTGGAGGTTTTCTTGTGTCATGCAACTTGCAATACTATGAAGCCTGGTGGGGGGGGGGCAGCTTTGTGCTTGGAGAAATGTGGTTAGAATATAAGAGGAGAGGTCAGAACAGAACAGGTTTCTTATTGTAGAGAAGAAGCTACGTGATTGCTCACAATTTAGAAGAGAGGGTTGGAGTGGATGAGGTGAAACGGGAAAGGGATAAAAGTAGTGGTGATGAGGTATCTGGGTGGATCTTCAAATTACAAGCTGAGTAGAAGTGAGTTGGACAGAGAAACCAGAAATGTTGAGGCATGGAGTTTGCAAGATTGAACAGAAAAGCAAGAGTTGGGAGTGGGTATGCAGAGTTGAAAGGTGAATGTAAGAGTTGAAAGGTGAATGACCAATGATGTATGAATGAATCAGAGGACGCTGGAGGAATAGGAGATGACTGAGTGTGCAGAAAAAGGTGGGGAGAACAGTAGAATAGTAATGCTGATACAATAGACAAGAGAAGGACAAGAGAGAGATGACATGTGGTTGGATAGGTTGCAAGAGTGTAGGGGAAAAAGAACAGCAAGTGTAGTACATGATGAGTATGAGAGCCATATGGTAGTGGATAAGGAGAAATGATTTGGTGGTTCAATGTGGAGGGTGTGATCAATGACAAGTGTGGTGGAGAGGGCAGTATTCATATAGGATGAATAACAAGTGAAATGACTCTGGGTAGTAAGAAAAATTAGTGGTATTAGGGACAAACTGCTGCTAGAGAGAGGTGATGGCTGGTGGAGATGTCTTGAGAAGGAAATAAATTGGGAAAAGGGCCCAGTTGTGCATATATATAACACAATGTGCTTCCAGGACTCATTCTCACTGGGGTGGATGGATCTTGTTGAGAACTGCCAGTCATCCCAGTCCTTTGCCATTTCCTCTGTGAGGTTGAAGGTCCTGAGATCAGCCTTCACCAATTTGTCCCATGTATTGGAATAGTACCCCTACATAAGTGGATTTTCTCCATTTTGATGGGGATTTTCAAATTCGTTTTTCACCACACTCTAGCAAATGATGGGGGAAAATCTTTTATGTAAAAAGAATTTTTGAAACTTTATAACCTTCCCTCCCAGTTCCAAACTGATTTTGTCCAATCTTTTTTTTCTTTTTTTTTTTACATTACTCACTTTAAAACAATGTGGGGATGCCGTCCCAGTAAGAAGAAAAACTGAAAATTTATTAATTTTTTTCAACCTCCTACCCCTCCCCCACTCAGTACTGATTTTAGCTTACTTTTTATGGGAAAAGCCGTGAAGGTTAAAAAAAAAAGCAAAAGTTTTTGGAAATTGGCGATCACCATTACAATCCCCACTTCCTTTATTCTTAAACAGAAAATAAAACATGATTTAAAAACAATAATGAAATTTTAGAAATTTTTCTCATTATCCTGTCCTACCAATTCAAAAAAATTTCAGCATTTTCTTAAAATCTATTTTTTTAATCACAGTTTTAAAAAACAGACAGTCTGAATCTGCAATTTGTTTCTGTTTATAATTTCATAATAATTTGCAGACAAAAAGGTGATTTAAGGGAGATTTAGCTCTTGTTTCTAACACATCTTATGAACACTTAGTACCTTTCTTGTTTCTCTGGCATGCACTATTCAATATTTTCCTTCCCATAAACAACATTTTATGGACTGATGATGTGGTGGTCCATTGCTGCGATTTAAACAACAATAATAAACTTGTTATTTAAATCTTTAACCCCACCCTGCATCAAGTGAGTCCATATGTGTGTGTGTGTGTGTAAGAAAAACATATTTACAAACAGAAAAGTATGCTATTAAAATAATCTATCTTTTACATACTGTTTCTAAATCACATGCACACACACATACTGACAAACACACATACACACAGTGTGAGTGATATACTTTTATAGAGTGAGAAGGTTTACTGTGAGAAAATGAAAGAAATTGACAAATGAGAGAGAGAGAGCTTTTCCATCACTGTCACAGATTTTGAAATTTTAAAAATTCATGAAACATTTCAAATTTGGTGAATTGATGTACTTTTTCACAATGAATTTGAGTTTGTGATTCATTTATTCCAGAAAAATTTTAGAAAAATCTTACAGAAGTTTAAAGTTTGATCATTTTTATTTAATCAGAAAACAGGATATTTGTACATGATACTTGTGATAGATTGAAAGTAAACATACTTCTTCAAGGTGGTATTTGTTAGCCCCTGACCTGTGTGTTCCACCCACATGTTACAAGAAAACTTTCCACACATCCTACCCCAACAAACTAATTTACATCTGTTCTCTTCCTCACATTTCCTCCTTCATACACAATGCCTAGCTCTCACTCCCCAATCCTGTCTGCATGGCCATGTTCCTCTGTATCCTTACTATACAGTAGCCCCCCCACCAACTCTATATATACCCAGGTTTGCATCACTGACTCCCCCCTCCACACACTTTAGTCACGTTCCATTTGAAGTATCCTGCCATTTATATTTATGGAGTTGGAACCTCAAGGGTTCGAACCTTATACCTCCTCTTCAGCAAGACATCAGTTTCTGTCTCTGTCTCACAATAACCATTCATCATCTAACACAAAAGCACCTCCTCCAATGCCCGCTCACCTCTCAAAAAAGTTGTTTTTTTTTGTCTTGCAAGTACTTGGTGACCTTGTCAGTGCAGATGCCACTTAAAAGCACTCAGTCCATACTGTAAAGTGGTTAGTGTTTGGAAGGACATCCAGCTGTAAATATCTTGCCAAAACTGGCCTTGCCTGTGCTTGTACCATGTAAAAAGCACTAAGTCTACTTTGCTGAGTGGTTGGTGTTAGGAAGGGCATCCAGCTGCAAAAACCCTGCCAAAACAGTTACAGAAGTCTGGTGCAGGCTTCTGCCTGGCTGGTTCTTGTCAAACTGTCCCACCCATGCCAGCATGGATGGCGGACATTAAACTATGATGATGATGTTAACTTCCTTATCTCCATTTTCTTTTCTTCTTTTAACTGGATATAAACTATATGCTTAATATATACCTATTGTTTTAAGAGAATTTCATTCTCCAACAATACTAGGTATTGAACCAGTATTTCCTTGGATGCAACCATCCCTTCACAAAGTTAATATATCCGCTGATTAAATTTTTTATATATATGGGAAAATGTGTAAAATGCTTGGTTCAGTTAGGTATATTTGAAAAAGGGAAAGAAGGGTAGTTCTCATTAATTTAATTTTTTAATAATATAATTTTACAGTTTGGTTTGTATATCTACAATATATATGTGTGTATCATCATCATCATCATCATCATCATTTAACGTCCGCTTTCCATGCTAGCATGGGTTGGACGATTTGACTGAAACCAGATGGCAACACCAGGCTCCAGTCTAATTTGGCAGAGTTTCTACAGCTGGATGCCCTCCCTAACGCCAACCACTCAGAGAGTGTAGTGGGTGCTTTTACGTGTCACCCGCACGAAAACGGCCACGCTCGAAATGGTGTCTTTTATGTGCCACC
>NC_068994.1:26964335-26974021 GCF_001194135.2 Octopus bimaculoides
ATATATATATATATATATATATATATATATAGAAAGACAGAGAGAGAGAGCAATGTATATTGTAAAAAATTTCATCATGTGAAATATTAGTCCCTTCTTTTTCATTGCCTGTTACAGACGCTATTTCTGTGTTCCTTTATGTTGAAGAGCGTAGACTCAAAATGTAAAAGACTTTCCCATTTCCCGTGTGTTAAACTAATACATCTATTTGTTGCTTACACACCCATCTTCATCTTTTGTTTTGCTTTTTTTGTAAATTCCATCTCTCTCTCTCTCTCTCTATATATATATATACACACTCACACATATCATTTAATATATACAGTATAAAAATAAGAGCTACTAATAGTTTCTTGCTTTAGAGACATGGGTCTAGGCAAGTTTTTATAACACACCTTGTGTCTCAAAGCAATCTTCAGACTTTGACCGCATGGTCTATTCCATTTGCAAATAAGGATGCTGGTATAAGAGAAATCACAAGAAAATATAAGAAGGTAGATGTTCCATAGCTGATTGTGCTGTTTCCATAGTGACCAAAGATGCTGCACATGCACACAAGGTGTGTAACCACCACTTATTCTATAATTGTTTGTTTTCATAACAGATGGAACTCACACTCAACAATTTAAATTTAATGTTTTGACATGCCAATACCCCACCCCCGATTATAGATGATGCAGCAAACACACTGTTTTCTGATTGGCTGAAAATTCTGAAAATTATCAAACTTTGAACACCCTCTAACATTTTTGCAAAATGTTTCTGGAATAAATGAATAACAAATTCAGATTCAGCATTAAAAATTATATCTATAGGATACATTAAAACATTTTTTTGAAGATAATTGTAAACTGTGATGAAAACCACAAAGATCTGAAATTTGTCCATATCCTTGCATTTGCTGAAATTTTAGATCTAAAAAGAATGTGTGACCTTTCAGCTACACTTAAATTGCCTTTTTAGATCCATTAACATATGGCATGGATTTCTCTAAGATTCTCCACTTGATTGTATGTGTTATGCAGTTGGTATACAAACCCCATACATGGTTAGCCAACTTAGTGGTTTTACTGTTGCTGATGTGCTGGAAAGAAGATAGGTGGTTTGCATAACATCTTTTGAAATCACCTTCACATAACTTGATGTTTTTCTTTTTGGTTAGGTTATCTTGAAGCATTACTGTGTCTTCTGCCTCATATCATACATACATACATACATACATACATACATACATACATACACACACACACACACACACATGCATGCATGTATGTTCTCTTTCTCCTTTTAATTTTGAGTAAATTTTAACTGGTCATTTAGTTAGTAGCAAGGTTGTGATTGAAAGTATCTTGTTTTAACCACCATCCTTTAAATCTGAAGAAGATCTTGCAGATTTTTATAGTCTCAGATATTGTGATCAGTTGTAGCATGTATGTATGCATACATAATGCATGTATACATGATTAATGTTTAGATGTTCTTTACTATTATATCTTTCTATGCAGTTTGAATTCAAATCACCTAATAGTAGTAACTATTATATCCCTATGTGTGTTCAGTATTTGGTTTTAATTTCTACTACTAATATATCCATATCTCCCAATGTGGTCCCCATCTAAATCAATCTGTATTTGAGTGTATTTGAAACTATTGTGATATTTATCAATATCTGAAACAAAACTGTTTCAATAAAACAATGAGAATGAACATTACTTATGTTAACTGTTATATTGTTGTTTTGAAAGAGTTTTCTTTTGGCCGAATTGATTTTAGATTTAGGAAAACCTGTATTTCTACTGTATTGCACAACACATTTGTAAAGAATTACTTTGAAATACTTTTCAAAATTAAACCACTAAAAAATAAAAATGGTAACTTTGGTGGTTTCTAAAATAGTGGAACAGACACACTCAAAGAGAGCATAAACCAATCAAAATAGGATAAAAACAGAGGCAGCGAGGTGTTTTCTGGTGTGTTTGATATTTTTTTCTCATTTGGATAGTGGTAGTGATGATGATGGTGGTGGTGGCGGTGGTGGCAGTGGTACCAAAAAGAAAAAAAAACACTTGAATCATATATAAAAATGTAATTCTTGGCTGCAGCAGCAGGAATGTTTATTTTTGTTTTCTGTTTTTTTACTTCAATGGAAATATAGATTTACACTGATCTCTACTGAAAGATACCAACGTAGAAGAACACAAAAAAGATTACTTTCCAAAACTGAAGCACTTACAGTTACCACACACATGCATGCATACACACACACTCATACACACACACACACATGTATGCACACTGATATATACACATACACACCGTCACAATCATTTTATAGCCATTTTTTTTTGTATTGGCATGTGTTGGCCAAGTCACAAAGCACTGCATCTTACATCCACTTCCGCACACATACACACACTCACAGAACATACACATATACATGCACATGTATGCACACTCACATATCTCCTTACACACACCTGCTAACACACTCACATGCATGCTCACATACATTTATGCATACATTCTCATACACACACTGATATACATACACGCACATATGCAAACAGCTTACATACATACACACTCGCATACAAATACATGCACGCACATGCATGCATGAGTGTGTGTATACAAGTTCATACACATACCCACCTGCACACATACCCACTTAAGTGCACACACACACACACATTTACACATACACACATACATATCCACTTATGCACAGACACATGCGTGTTCACACACATACATGCACATAGATACATTCACACACATGTTCCTATTCTTTTATTCTTTTATTTGTTTGTCATTTGACTGCGGCCATGCTGGAGCACCACCTTTAGTCAAGCAAATCGACCCCAGGACTTATTCATTGTAAGCCTAGTACTTATTTTATCAGCTTCCCTTGCCGAACCACTAAGTTGTGGGGATGTAAACACACCAACATCGGTTGTCAAGTGATGCTAGGTGGGGGGACACAAACATATACACACATATATATATACATATATATGCGACGGGCTTCTTTCAGTTTCCGTCTACCAAATCCACTCACAAGGCTATAGTAGAAGACACTTGCCCAAGGTGCCACGTAGTGGGATTGACCCCGGAATCATTTGGTTGAAAAGTAAGCTACTTACCACACAGCCACTCCTGCGCCTATGTTTGTTAACAATTTACATTCATATATTGATGGTTATATAGCAGTTTGAAATACATTTCAATACATTGATACAGCTGGCACTGTACATCTTTACCTTCTTCAGCTGTCAACTGAAAATCACAGTAGTTTTGATTCCCATCAACATTATTCCTCCCGCAAACTGTGCCATGCAGCATTGATACTATCAAGAAATGTCCAGGTTGTTTTAGCTTACTTGACACATGATAATACACATCCTTCCATCTATGTAAAAAGAAACCTTTATCAAACCACAGACAGATTTAACTCCCCAGTGATTATTTTGTTTATTTCCTATTGCATGACATCTTGGGCAAGTGTCTCATTTACTATAACTGAGGGCTGACCTGAAACTTGTGAGTGGATTTGGTTGGCAGAAACTGAAAGAAACTTGTGTGTTTGTGTGCGCACGCGTGTGCATGTGTGAGTTTTCCCTTGACCCACTGCTTGACAACTGATGTTGGTTTGTTTTAGTTCTTCATAACTTGATGGTTCAGCAATAAAGACAGATAAATCAAATACCAGACTTAATAAGTACAAAGGTGGGCTGAAAAGTTCATAGACTGACTATGAAGGAGTGATACTAGAGCTGTGAATTCTTTCATACATTAATTTCAACTCTTCTTATTAATGACTGCATTGCTTATTTCCAGGTAAACTGATATCTGACTGTTCAAAGAAGATTTTAACATTAACTGGTAGTGACTTTTCTTCAAAATGGACACAATTTGGCATTGTGGTGTTATCAAGTACCTGCAAAAAAAAAAAAAATGGTTTAGCCCCCAACAACATTCACATGATTCCTACTTTTGAGGAAGATACTCCCTCTTTATCAACAATGCAAAAGTGGGCAGCTGAATTTTGGAGGGGAAGGGAGAATCTTGAAGATGACCCAAGCACTGGATGTTCTGCAACTGTCACCATTGAGAAAAACATTGTATTCACCACATGGTGATGGATGACAAGTGATTGATGATAATCAAAAAGTCAATGCTATTAGCATAGCCCATGAGAGAGTTGAGACTATTGTGTACAATGAACTTAACATGACAAAGTTTTCTGCTCAGTGGGTGTCATGTCTTCTGACACCTGATCAAAAGTGCATCAGGCTGATCACATCACAAGAAAATCTGACATTGTTTGAGGCAGATTCAACTGGTTTCCCTGAATGTTTCTTAAGCCAGGATGAGTGTTGGATTCAACACTTTGATCTAGAGACAAAGAGACAATTCATGAGGTAGAAACACCGCATCTCACGTGTTCCAAAGGTGGCCACAGTCGTTTTATCAGCAAGGTAGTTGATGACCTCAGTTTTTTGGGATGCAAAAGGCATTGTGTTTACTGACAATTTTCAAAAGGGCCACACCATTAAAAGAGAGTACTATGCCAACTTGCTGAGGCAGTTATGAAAGGCTATCAAGACTAAATACCCCAAAAAACTGATGAAAGAGGTCTTGCTTCTTCAGGATAATGCTCCAGTAAACAAGTCTGTTATATCCTTATGAATAAACAAATACACTGCAACAGTGTAATAGTAATATAATCAAAACAAACATCAGTAACCACATGGAATGTAACGGCAATCTTTTAAGAACCAACAATCCAACATGCTAACTCGAACTGTAAACTTTGAACTATCAACACATGAACTGTGGAACTTGCATGAACTACCTCACTTACTCAGACCACTACTATTTATGTGTAGTGGTTCAGTCCATTCTTGCCAGGGGGCTTCATACTCTCACACAACAAATTCCTTGGTTTCAATGTCTGTTGTACATGACTGTGGTTTTGATCTAGTTAATCAACCTCTCTATTCTCTTGATTTGACCCCTCTGATTATGATCTGTTCCCCACCATGAAAAAACACTTGGCTGGGAACAAGTATCATAGTGATGATGACATCATAACTGCTCTTGATGGCTCTTTTGACCAACAAGACAAAAGCTTCACCAATGGGATCCAAGCACTGCCACACAAATGGAAGAAGTGTGTCGACCACAAGGAGGACTATGTTGAAAAATAAACCTCATTTAGTTACATTACATGAGAGTATCTTGGTCAGCTGATGAAATTTTCAGCTAACCCTTGTATTGTGTTGATTTGTTCAACTAAAATTCTTCAGGGTGGTGCCTCAGCATGGCTACAGTCCAATGACTGAAACAAATAAAAAATAAAAGATACCTCCACTCTATCCATGGTAAACCTCTTCTTTCTTCTGCAACCCTCAAACCTGTTATTATTCATAAGTCTGATACTTCCTATATATGACATCATGGACCTAGCTACAAAGCTACATCCTATCTCTGTTGGAACTACTGCACATTCCTATCCATGTCTTTCTCATACCACTATGTTCTTCATGTTTTAAACACTTCTTTTCATCTGCCTACTTTATATTCTCAAGGAACCATTAACCTTATGAAAACTTCCTTTGTCAGATCAAACCATACAATTATATCATATTACTCCACTTGGAAACATGATTGCTTCCTTCAGATCTGCTCATCTTCTGAGTTATTAGCATCATCCAGAAATCAAAGTCATGTCTTTCCTTTCTCTACACTCTTCTATTGCTTTTTTTTTTTTTAACCTCCCTTATGGAAGACAACTAGTTGTATCTTGGTGTTGATTCTCACTATATTGATAATGTAGCATTGATGTTCTAGTGCTATAGCAAGACTGTTAAATACCTGGTTATTCTACCATAGATAACTAACGTGTTGTCTGTATATGTTCCAGTGTCAATTAATTGTGTTGATCCACTATTCATTCTTTGCCAGAGAAATACATCAATCTCAACAGAAATTGCAAGTTGCTAGCTCCATTCCTCACATAATGCTCTCCACTAACTTTCTTCACTCTGCTGTCACTTATACTGCACATTATTTTCCTAACACTGTTGTTTTTGTCACTCATTTTCCCTTTTCAATTTCACAAATTTCTCTGATCCTGACAATATAATCAACCATTCTTAATCGGGAGAAAATATCCATTTGTTATTATATGTCCTCATCCATCCAAGGTGAGTTCTTCACAGCTCCAGTCATTTCTTTTCATTTCTAGCTAGAAATTGGGCACATGAACAGATTTCCTTGCATGCAGTTTATTTCTTGTCAACATTATAGGCTGTGTTCAACGCAGTAACAGGGTTCAGGACGAGAAAGATGAAAGGGATAGAAGTGGAAACACTGCAAGTGAGAGAAAGTGAAAAGGCAGAGAGCAATGGGTGATTGAGATAGATAGATAGATAGGTAGGTAGGTAGGTAGGTAGGTAGGTAGGTAGGTAGGTGGTTGGGTAGGAAGATAGGTAGGTAGGTTGATTGATTGATTGAGTGATGGATACAAAGAATGAGTGGTAAAGATAAAAGTAACATTAGAGAGTGATATTAATGAAGATGGATAGATACATATATATACTGATGGCACTCACACATACATACACACACACACACACGTGTTCACACATACACACTCATTTAAATGATCAAATTGGTGATCAATCTGTGAAATAAACAGCAGAAAAAATAATTATGGTCTATTCCATTTTAAAGTGGATAACTTTTCAGTAGATAATTGGAATTAATCAATAATAGAGGCCTCCATAAATATCAGGTCATCCCATAAGTTCTGTCCGATTTTACCTTTATTAAAATTGAATGAAATTTAATAGTATTTTAGACTGTCTAATGGAATTAAAAATTATTTTTATTTATTTGTGTACATTTAAATTAATTAAATATTATTTTACTGAATAATAGAATTAAAATTTCTTTGATTAAAACCCTTTGTAATATGGAAGTATCCAAAGGGCATTTAAGGCACATAATGCTTTATGAGTACAAAAAAGGAAACTCTGCAGCCGAAGCGACTCGAAACATACACTCAGTTTATGGGAAAGAATGTTTGAATGAAAGAACTTGCAGAAGTTGGTTTGCAAAATTCAGAAGTGGAGATTTCAGCCTTGAAGATGAAGATCGAACAGGACATCAAGTTGAGTTTGATGATAAGCTCCTTAAGGCAATACTTGAAGAAAATCCTGCATTATCAGCTGAAGAATTGGCAATAAAGCTTAGTTCAAACCACACAACAGTTCATCGTCATCTTCAACAACTTGGAAAGGTTCCTGAACTTGGAAAATGAGTGCCTCATGAATTGTCCGAAAGCAACCAAAAATCCTGAATTGACCTCTGTTCTTCTCTCCATTCTCACGAACTCATTTTACCCTTTTTGGATAGACTTGTGACTGGTGATGAAAAATGGATCTTCTATCAAAATGTTAAACATCGTAAACTGTGGCTTGGTAAAAGGGAAAAAGCTCAACCACAACCGAGAAGGGAACTTCATGGAAAAAAGGTTCTACTCTCTATCTGGTGGGATTGCAAAGGAGTAATTCACTTTGAACTGTTACCACCTAATGCAACAATCAATGCTCAAGTCTACTGTCAGCAATTAGAGCGTTTGAAGCAAGTTTTGGAGAAAAAAAGACCCGCTTCAGTGAATCGAAAAGAAGTGATGTTTCATCAGAACAATGTGCGACCCCACACTGCAATGATCACACCACAGAAGATCGAAGAGCTTGGTTGGGAAAAAATTCCTCATCCACCTTATTCTCCCGACCTTGCTCCTTCAGACTACCATTTGTTTTGTAGTTTACAGAATCATTTGGGGGACATAACTTTCGCAAACCAAGAAGAGGTCGAGACTGACATTTCAGAGTTGTTCACTTTAAAAGCAAAAGAGTTTTACATTGATGGAATTAAAAAGATTGTAAATAGATGGAAGAAAGTCATAAATAATCAGGGAAAGTACATTGATGATTAAATTTCAATTAAATATAACATTTGATCACTTGTTTTCTTTATTCAAAATTTGGACAGAACTTGTGGGATGACCTGATATAACTCAAATTATATGAGTCCACCAAAAATGATTTAATGCAGGGTTTATGTAGGAATAGCTAATTAAGGTTCTTATTATAGGTGTTTATATAATGTCAGAGCAACTGGAAAAGGCATAATGATGGATCATGTATCAGTCTTTACAAGAAGTATTCTAGTTATTCAATCATCAAAACTGCATATCTAGTGTAGCATTTTATAAGTGTCTGAATATTCCACTTGATACATGCATATTAAATGTAATACTTAGGCAAAATCCACATCACATACTGTATGAAAAGTTAGTGGAGCTTTAAATTGTAGTATTGGTCCCATACAACATGCACCTGCCTCATGTAACATTAGTGTTTGATTAGTACTCCCCCTCTCTCTCTCTCTCTCTCCCTCACACACACATACACATCTGTTGTACATTTAACATAACAGTCAGGGTTAGACAGAATCAGTATGACACAGTGTGTGACAAAGTTATATATTTGAATTACAGGTTCAGTTCATAAAGTTTCCATCAGCATGGTGTCACTCACAAGGTATGGAATGACTTGGAGTTATAGAATATTTTGTTTACCTAAGATGTTATGCAGTGAGATCAAACCCAAGATCTTGTGGTTGCATGGTGACATTCTTAACCATTCAACCATACTATGCCTATATAAATACATGCATTCATACAGAGATGTATATGCACATATTATATACATATAGGTGCAGGAGTGGCTGTGTGGTAAGTAACTTGCTTACCAACCATATGGTTCCGGGTTCAGTCCCACTGTGTGGCACCTTGGGCAGGTGTCTTCTACTAAAGCCTCAGGCCGACCAAAACCTTGTGAGTGGATTTGGTAGACGGAAACTGAAATAAACCTTGCATATGTACGTGTGTGAGTGTGTGTATGCTTGTCGCTCAACATTGCTTGACAACTGATGCTGGTGTGTTTATGTACCTGTAATTTAGCAGTTTGGAAAAAGAGACTAAAGAATAAGTCCTGGGGCTGATTTGCTCGACTAAAGACAGTGCTCCAGCATGGCCGCAGTCAAATGACTGAAACAAATAAAAGAATAAAAGAATATATACATACAAACTAGTATTCATACTTATATAGCTTTGAACATGTATGTCTGTCTGTCTGTTTGTATGTATCTATATATGTTTTTGCCTCTCTGTCTGTTACATTCTAACTTTTCATCATCAGACACAAGACCCCCTCCTCCAATACCCCCACCCCTCAAAATTCCTTGTCTTGCAAGTTACTTGGTGGCCCTGCTGGTGCTGATACCATGTAAAAAGCATCCAGTCCACATTGTAAAGTGGTTGGCATTTGTGAAGGAATTCAGCTGTGAAAATCATGCCAAAACTGACCTCACCTGTGCTAGTGCCACATAGAAAGCATTGAATCCACTCTGTGGCGTGGTTGGTGTTAGGAAGGGCATCCAGCCATAAAATCCCTGCCAAAACAGACACAGTAGCTTTGGGTGGTCTTTCTGGCCGGCTCCTGTCAACCGTCCTACCCATGCATGCATAGAAGATGGACGTTAAACAATGATGATGATTTTTTTAATTTATATATATATATATATATATATATATATATATATATATATAT
>NC_068994.1:26975735-26976796 GCF_001194135.2 Octopus bimaculoides
TGTGTGTGTGTGTGTGTGTGTGTGTGTGTGTGTGTGTGTGTGTGTGTGTGTGTATGGTTTTGTACCTGGGAAGAGTACCACAGATGCCATCTTCCTAGTGAGACAGCTGCAGGAAAACTACTTGGTCAACAGTAACCCATTGTACTTAGCCTTTGTCAACCTGGAGAAAGCTTTCAACAAAGTTCCCTGCTCTGTTATATGGTAGTCTCTAAAGAAGCTAGGAGTAGAGGAGTGGCTTGTTAGAGTTGTACAAGTCATGTAGAGTGGTGCTGTGAGTAAAGTAAGAGCTGGCCATGAATGCAGTGATGAATTTAGCATACAGGTAGGGGTTCACCAGGGCTCAGTTTGCAGCCCACTCTCATTCAATATAGACCTCCAGGCCATAACAGGAATTCAAAAGCAGGTGCCCATGGGAACTGCCATATGCTGATGACTTTGTTCTTATTGCAGAATCTTTAGCAGAATTGGAGAAGAAATTCCAGGTATTGAAACAAAACCTGGAAGCAAAGGACGTTAAAGTTAACCTAGCTACGACCAAAGTTGTTGTTAGTAAAAAAGAAGATAAAACTCTCTTTCTGTCAGGTAAATGGCCCTGCTCAATATGTAGAAAATGAGTTGGAAGAAATTCCATTTGCTGCACCCAGTGTAAACTATGGACACATAAGAGGTGCAGTGCAATCACAAGTAAATTAACAGATAAAGTTGTCTTTGTATGTGGCAGATGTGCAGCAACAATATGCACTAAGAGCACACAGGACTTAGACTCTCTCAAATTAGCAATGGTGGAGGATGTTCTGAAAGTATTGTTTCTAGAATAAGAATTGGGTGGAGGAAGTTCAGAGAGCTATTACCTCTCACCTCTGTTAGCAACAAAAGGTCTCTCTCTCAGAGTGAAAGGTAGACTATATGATACCTGTGTGTGAACGGCTATACTCCATGGTAGTGAGACATGGGCTCTAAATGCAGAAGAAATGTGTAGACTGGAGAGAAATGAAAGTAGCATGCTCCATTGGATGTGCAACATCAGTGCACATGTATGGCAAAGTGCAAATGTGTTGAGA
>NC_068994.1:26976806-26978542 GCF_001194135.2 Octopus bimaculoides
AAGGTAGACTATATGATACCTGTGTGTGAACGGCTATACTCCATGGTAGTGAGACATGGGCTCTAAATGCAGAAGAAATGTGTAGACTGGAGAGAAATGAAAGTAGCATGCTCCATTGGATGTGCAACATCAGTGCACATGTATGGCAAAGTGCAAATGTGTTGAGAGAAAAGTTGGGCATAAGAGGAATCAAATGTAGCATGCAAGAGAGAAGGCTACGTTGGTTTGGACATGTGATGCATATGAATGAGGACAGCTGCATAAAGAAGTGCTGATCACTGAAATTGGATGGTGCCCATGGAAGAGGGAGACCCAGTACGACGTGGGATGAAGTGGTAAGGACTGATCTCAGAATGTTGGGCCTCACAGAGGAAATGACAATAACAGAGATGTCTGGTGATATGAAGTTCTAGAGAAGACCTGCCCCACATTGGCAAAACTGAGTTCTAGAAGCACTGTGTGTCCCACCCATGCTTAATAAGAAAACTTCTCACACACACTACCACAACAAACCAAACTCCATCTCGTCTCTTCCTCACATTTCCGCTTCATGCACTATGCTTACCTCCCACTCCCCAATTCTGACTTCTTGGCCTTGTACTACTGTATCATTGCTCTCCGCTAGCCCTCAACCTGTGTGTTCGATCCACACATTCTGTCTCACTGTATTATTGCTATCTGCTAGCCCCTGACCTGTGTGTTGAACCCACACATAACATGAAACTTTTCACTCACCCTATCTCAACAAACCAACCTATATCTCCACATCTCTTCCTCACATTTCCTCCTTCATACACTAGTTCTCACTCCCCAATCCTATTCTCACGGCCCTGTTCCTCTGTATCATTGCTATCCTGTAGCTCCACTGACTCTAAATACTCAGGTTTTCACCACTCACTCCCACTTCCGTGCTCTTTAATCACACTTTCTTTGAAATATCCTGCCATTTATATTATGGTATGCCATGGCACTTGCCACCATCTATCTCTCTCTCTCTCTCTTCCTTTACTCAACCATCCCATTTATATTTTGATCTCCATCCCTTGTAGCATTTCACCACCATCTCTATCCTGCTGTCCCCACACTCTCTCTCTTTCTCTCCTCCTGCTCTTCTCTCAGGTTAGGTAACCATGTTTTTCCTTTGCAGTAGTGCACCTGTTTCTTTCTTCATTCGTGATCTCTCTTGCTCTCTCTCTCTCCAACTAGGTAACCTTGTGCCTCCTCTACGGCAAGACACCTGTTTCTGTTACTCTGCCTTACTATAACCTTTCATCATCCAACACAAGAGCACCTCTTCCAATGCCTGCTCGCCTCTCAAAAGAGGTTTTTTCTTTTGTGTCTTGCAAGTATTTGGTGACCCTGTAAGTGCAGATGCCACTTAAAAGCACTCAGTCCACAGTGGTTGGTGTTCGAAAAGGCATCTAGCTGTAAGACCTTGCCAAAACTGACCTTGCCTGTGCTTGTGCCATGTAAAAAGCACTAAGTCCCCTCTGTTGAGTGGTTGGTCTTAGGAAGGGCATTCAGCTTTAAAAATCCTGCCAAAACAGTCACAGAAGTCTGGTTTTTGCCTGGCTGGCTCTTGTGAAACCATTCCACCCATGCTAGCATGGAAGGCAGACATTAAACAATGATGATGATGATGATGATATATATCTGTATCTATATGTGTGTATATATATATATATATATGTATGATTATATATGTATATATATGCATGTATGTATATATATATATA
>NC_068994.1:26978744-26980267 GCF_001194135.2 Octopus bimaculoides
TATATATATATATATATTTATACATGTATATGTGTATAAATATATACATATGTATGAATATAAGAGTGTATAAAGATTTATATACACAGAGAAGGCATTTGACAGGACTTCTCACCAGCTAAAAAGTCCAGTTAAACCCAAACCATGAATAAAATCATTCTTAACGCATGCTGTTAATGGCACTAGAATTAATAAAACAAAAAATTAGTTAATCCTGTACTCAAGTTTCCCAATTAATGACCAAATAAATGAATTTGTCATCCGTAGTTCATCTGTGGGATCACTATAGAATACATAATTATGTAGCTTTGATACATGCTGAAATTACGTGCACAAGACAGCTCCTTCTTTATACATTATGGATTCAAATTTAGTGTGGTAGCATAGTCAAAGGGTCAAGTTGTAAATAAATTTAAACTTTGTACTATATGGCCTCAGAATTGGAAAATTTTACTGTGTAAATTATGAGAGTAAAAAATTTTAATAATTTATTACCAGTGGTTCGCATGTGTAATAAAAGTCATAAGACATAACATATTTTTATATATCATCCTCATCATCATCATCATTTAACATCCGTTTTTCATACTGGCACAGGTTTGACTAAGGTCTGGAAAGCCAGTGGCTGCACCAGGCTCGTATCTGATCAGGCGATGCTTCTACAGCTGGATGCCCTTCCTAATGCCAGCCACTTCGAAAGTGTAGTGGGTGCTTTTTAGGTGCCACCAGCACAGGAGCCAGTCAGGTGGGCCTGGCATCAATCGCATTCAGATAGTGCTTTTTACATGCCTCCAACACGGGGGCTAGTCAGGGGGTACTGGCATCAACCACGTTTGGATGTTGCTTTTTACGTGCTGCCAGTCAGGGAGTACTGGCATCGGCCATGTTTGGATGGTGCATTTTACATGCCACCGGCACAGGAGCCAGTGAGTGGGTACAGTCATCGGCCATGTTTAGATGGTGCTTTTCATGTGCCATCTGCATGGGAGACAGTTAGGGAGTCACTAGCTACAGTGACGATAAGAGTGTATAAAGATTCATACACATAGAGAAGACACTTGACAAGACTTCTTATATGATAAAAATGACAGTTAAACCCAAGCCACGGAAGAATCATTCTTAAGTCATGCTGTTAATGGAACTAGAATGAATAAAACAAAAAATTAATTAATCCCATACTAGATTTTCTCTACTAATGACCAAATAAATTAATTTGTCATCCGTAGTTCACCTGTGGGATCACTAAAGAATGCTTAATTATGTAGCTCTAATACTTACCGAATACATATGCACAAAACAACTTTATACATTATGGATTCAAATTTAGTGCACTAGTATATGTATGTATAAATAATAAATCATAGGGCAGCAAAAAAATTTTAGAAATTTAATTTACTACCAGTGGCATCTCTGTATTTTAATGAATAATGTATGTATAAATATATATATGAATGTATGTATAAATATATATATGAATGTATATATATATATATATATATATATATATATATATATATATATAT
>NC_068994.1:26984653-26987793 GCF_001194135.2 Octopus bimaculoides
AACAGGTTGTCCCGCAGAAATCTCCAATTGTCTTCCACGTTGTATGATGCTATATCCCCTTCTATTTCGTTAAATGCTTCAAGTAACTTGTCTCTAAGTCTCTGTCCGTTTGCAGGGTCTTTAAGCTTCCACACCCTTCTTCTCCAAGCCTGTCTAATTCTGGGCACCCATTTTGCCTTGATCCCAAAGTCGCTAACTACTAATCTATGTTGTGGGGTACATTCTTCGCCAGGGTAGGTTTTGGCATTTATAAGCCGCCCTCTTTCCCTATTTCTGGCGAGGATGTAGTCGATTTGGCTATATATATATATATACATGTATTTATGTATAAATATATATATTTATACATACACATGTATGTAATATAGGTGTACAAAGGTTGAATGTGGATTCATCCTTTTATTTGGAGGTTTCCAAAAAAGATTTCTAATGTTGATTGTTCATACTTTGCTAGGAGTTTACAGGCATAAATTTGCAAAGATATGAAAGTTGTACTTCTATATAATGTATGTTGAATTTATGGAATGAAGTCCCATAAAACTCATCAATTTTGTTGAAAATGGAGTAGACAAGTTGTTAAAATTACAAGAAGTTTAATTCTTGCAGACGTTTGTTTCGTAGAGGTATAATAATAGTAATGTAAATTCATGACTGAATTAAATTAAATTAATTAAACATCAATGTACTCTTCAAGTGCAAGAAGTAGAAACCATAATACAAGGAAACTTGAGAAGGAATATAGCAGAACAATTAGATTTAGGAGATTCATATTTTTATCTGTATGAGAAAGAGATGTGAGTTATGTCAGATATTTAATCACAAATCTTCTACGGACCACCGAAAAGTGAATAGTACAGGACTATGTAAAAGAATTGGGCACGTCAAAAGAAACAATATTAATTTCTCTATCTCTTGGAAAATCCTATTTTCTGCCTCCTCTTACATAAATACTAATAAAATTTGCAGGCTATGTTTAAAGGAAAACCATAACATAATGAGAAGGAATGGACATTTGGTTAATACTAGGGATGAAAACGTCCTCATGTGAACATATGACAAAATTCCTACTCATCAATCAAAAATAATTCTTCACTCACCTTTTGCTTAGTTTGAAATTTAAATAAAAAATATATCTATATATCACCCTTTCCTATGGAAATTAATTATTCATCACATCCTCTTTACATTACTACATCTTACACTATCTTTGTACATTTTTTCTTTAATATTTCCTTCTCACAAATGCATAACCCACCATATATATGGCTATCACTTTATTTATCTCTCCTGACACTTTTTCTCTGCACATGTTTGGATAAAGGAAATTATATCTTTCCTTAGTATGTAATATACCTATAATTTTTTGTATTTTATTTGCATAATGTGCCCATGTACCCCCCTTTTTTTTGCATTCCTTTTCACCCCACTCTCAACATACCCATTCTAACTATTACTGGTTTATGTTATTTGTTACTCTATCTTATAATTAAGTATTTTTTACTGCTGACATATGCACACGTGTAGGCACATATGGTACTTCATGGTGTCCTACATGTCTACACCCATGTATGCACATCTAGGTATGGATCTTATATGTTATCTATGTGTGTATATCTATAAATATGTGTTTGATTTTTATATGTAGGTACGGACATATATATTAATATGAACGTGTGTATCTGCATTCATATATATGTTTCACATACATATATATACAGTTTATTATGTGTGTGTATTTATATCTTTGTGTGTTCCCCTTCTCTCTTTGCACCGGTATGGGTATATTTGTACTGTTTTTGTTTTATATGTATACCTTAATCGTACATCTACAAGAATTCCTGTATCTATATATACTAATGTGCAAATATGCTTCTTCAAACATATGAGTAAATATACACACACTCTTCTCTTCATTAGATTATATTTCTCCTATTTTATGTGTAAATTCATGTATGCATATGTGTACACTTCTACTCGTACTTTTTCTTATATTCATACTGATACTACACCCCTACAACTTGAATACCACTACGACCTTACTACCATTACATATCCTTCTCACATAAAACTAAGCTAGATTATTATCTCTAAAGTAATCTTTTTATATATACTAAAACACACCTACTGTATAACCTAACACATCAATATCCTAAGCTTTATTTATTTTTTTATTCTTCTCCTTCTCTGTTCATTTATCTCCACTAAATTTGTTTAATTTTTTAGTATACCTATCTTTATTTCCAATTTCAATTTCATTTTTTTTCATCTTTATAGACACAGCAAGTACCTACTACTTTAATTGTAATATTAACAACTGTTTTTCTGTTTTTACTTATTTTTTATGCTTTATCATTAGTACATATTACCTAATATGATTTTTTATGCAAACATGAGTCCCTTAGATGCAATATATTCTCTCTTTAACTCTTTCTTATTCCTCTGTTTCTCCTAACATTTGTTTACGTTAACTATCTAGTATGAGCTTCTTATATACCACCTTCTCACACTAAACTTCATTCTTATGTATAGAAACTTTTTTTTTAAATACATCATACTACGTAATGATTTCAACGGTTAGCTCATATTTTAATTCAAACCAAGGAGTGTCTTTCCATTGGACATTTCTAATACTTATTTGCCCTACACTACTTATTTAGAGTTAAAATTGTTAATTTCTATACTCATCTATAGAGGGAATGTCTGTGATACCTCTTTACTTAAATCTTCATATAACCGTTGAAACCATTAGTTATGGTTGAATATCCGACATGACTTACATCTCTTTTTCACACGGATAAAAATATGAATCTCCTTGATCCAATTTTTCTGCTATATCCCTTCTCAAGTTTCCTTGTATTATGATTTCTACTTCCTGCACTGAAGAGTACATTGATATTTAATTAATTTAATTTAATTCAATCATGAATTTACATTATTATTATTATTATTATTATTATTATTATTATTATTATTATTATTATCATTATTATTATTATATCTCTGTATGAAACGATCATCTGCAAGAATTAAACTTCTTATAATTTTAACAACTTGTCTCCTCCATTTTTAACTAAATTGATGAGTTTTATGGGACTTCATTCCATAAATTCAACATACATTATACACATGTATGTATATAT
>NC_068994.1:26988140-26989972 GCF_001194135.2 Octopus bimaculoides
CTAACTGGATCTGAATCCACCAAGGGAAGGTATGTCGGAAGAAAGTAATTCAACAACGCGGGTTGATGAATCATAAGACGTGTGGCCAGAACCTCCTGGAAAATAACCATAGTGAGGGACATTCCACACTTGAATTAGAACAGTCACAAACAGTGAAAGAAGACATGCACCCAACACCAGAGCTGAAGACACCTCCGAAAGGGGGTGGCCCCGCCACGTCAAAACGGTAGAGGAGTAGGGGCCGAAACCGGACGTGGTTCCTCCTGATGATGTCTTAAGCTAACTGGATCCTATAAAGGAGCTGTTGTGGTAGCAGACCACGAAACATGGTTGAAATTCCTTCCTATTAACATCACACTAAGATTTTATCCAAATTATTCTTTCATTGATATAATTATGTATTGATTTTCCCAAACAAGTTCACATTAGTTAACTTTGTCAATTCGTTTTATGATGCTCTATTAAATAGTGGTTAGCCTCTAACTTTGACCCCTGTGATATGGACCATCCTATTAAACTCACTCCACAACGTCTTACCCTCGGTATTTCCCCCAATAAGATTGGAATAGGATGTAACTCTCATAACCTGTGGAAATTACTCCTGGAAGTGACTTTCTTTACCATAAGATGTAAACCCATGGATTATGGATATCACCTTGGAATTGTTGTTTTAACCATTCCTTACTATTTCTATTATGTTATTATTTTATTTTATTATTTTACCTTACTTCCTCACATGTTAGATTCCTAACATTATAATCTCTCTGATGAAGCTTTGGGTCTCAGTCCTTGTCCAATGCTTGTTTAACCTTTGTAAAATCCCTATATATTACTGGCATGATGTGGAAAACTTGGCAGGTTGGGCAACCCCATAGTAGAAACAGCTGTAAGATCTTAGTAATTTTTCACTCATTTATTCATTTATTTATTCTTATTTATCTATTTATTTACTT
Organism: Octopus bimaculoides; assembly: GCF_001194135.2. Taxonomy (NCBI): domain Eukaryota; kingdom Metazoa; phylum Mollusca; class Cephalopoda; order Octopoda; family Octopodidae; genus Octopus; species Octopus bimaculoides. Next base: position 26,989,094 of record NC_068994.1, read on the forward strand.
GTTTATTTGCTTATTTCATTTGTTTATTTTGACTACTTATACATATGGTTGTAATCAATTAATAAATAGATATAAATGAATATCTACAGGCTGATGTTTGTCGATTGATTATCCTCTCCATTTTCTTATTTGCCTCATAAAATCTGGGTAAATTTCTGTTTTACCTCCCACTCATACCTAGTATTCTATTGCGATACTACCCTGCAATAGTAAGCACTTGGATATATATACGTAGGTATACATCCAGTAGTATATTGGATATTTATTATCCCTTAGGTGGTTGCTTAACCTCTAACTCATACAGACATGTATGTGTATGTATATATATATATATATATATAGATGTGTGTGTATATGTGTGTGTGTATATATGTGTGTGTGTGTAAATATATATATATATGTATATATATATATATATGAAAATATGTATGTATAAATATATATATATATATGTATACACCATACAAGTGTTATATATGTATACACCAAGCAAGTGTTTTCAAAGCATTGAAATGTATTGTAGAACAAGTACAAAGATAAATTTTATTCAGCGCATAGATACTGAACAGTATCCATACTAAAATCTTTTTTTCTGCTTTTAAAAAGAAAAAAAGGATTTTATCTTTCTACTTGTTCTACAATACATTTCAACGTTTCGAAAACAAACTTGTATGTTTACCTATACGATATCTAGCATTTGTGGATGATTCTATAACTTCTTAAATTGCAGAAGAATTTGGTGGTTTAGCTTAAATGGTAAAGCATTCCAACCGGAAATTGGAGGGATGTGAGTTCATTCCTCATGGCTGGCTGCTAGCAAATTTGCCAGCAGCCAGCCATGAGGAAAAAAAGGATTTTATCCTTTATATATATACTGTT
>NC_068994.1:26990360-27002283 GCF_001194135.2 Octopus bimaculoides
CTCCTGTAGGATTTTCGAGCGAGATCGTTGCCAGTGCCCCTGGACTGGCTTGTGCGGGTGGCACATAAAAGACACCATTTCGAGCGTGGCCGTTTTCGTGCGGGTGACACGTAAAAGCACCCACTACACTCTCTGAGTGGTTGGCGTTAGGAAGGGCATCCAGCTGTAGAAACTCTGCCAAATCAGACTGGAGCCTGGTGTTGCCATCCGGTTTCACCAGTCCTCAGTCAAATCGTCCAACCCATGCTAGCATGGAAAGCGGACGTTAAACGATGATGATGATGATGATGAAAGTGACCCCAAAGTAGGTTTACAGTTATTCAACTATTTCTTTCACATTCATATACTAGCAGTTTATATCTTAATTAGTAAAAAATGTGAAACCAATATTCTCTGCTAATTTGTAAATTTTGTCAACTCCCTTTTCAGATTGTAATTGTGTTTTTTTTACATGTACTGTAAAGTGTGAACCATGGCAAACAATTTAAATCAAGAACAAAGAAAGTGGATACTAAAGCAGTATTGGAAGTCTGAAAATGCTGAGCAGGATGCGCACAGCATGGCAAGAAGCCTTCCACACTCCTCCACTTTCATGCCAGACAATTTACCTGATAAGAAATAAATTTGATACTCCAGGTTCAGTGAGTAATGCACCAAAATCTGGACGCCCTAATACTTCTGTGACTGAAAAAAAAATGAGATGTTAGTGGCTATGACATTTGTGAAGAGTTCAAAGAAGTTCGCACGATGTACTTCCCTATAACTATCCATACTAAAAACATCATTGGAATGCCTAATGCATAAGCTGAAATTAAAACCTTTCTGTCCACTACTGGTACATGGTCTTTTGGATGACAACTCAGATTGCAGGCTGCAATTCTAAGAAATGATGCATGACCGAATTGCTAATGAGCAACCAGACTATCTGGATAAGATCATCTGGTTAGATGAGGCTTTCTTCAAATTATCCAGTCATGTAAACAGGCATAATTGCATGAACTGGGCTAATGAAAATCCCCATTTGACTATAGAATCTCAACTGAACCAGCCTGGCCTTACAGGTTTGGGTTGCACTCTCAAGCAAAGGTGTTATCGGGCCCAGTTTCTTTGATAGAACTGTAATTGGAGAGAATTACTTGGAAATGCTTTGTGGCATGGTAGTACCACAATTCAGAACCAAAGCTAACTTTGATGAACTGCTCTTTCAGCAAGATGGAGCACCTCTACATTATGCATTGACAGTAAGAGACTGCCTTAACCAAGCTTTTCCACAGTATTGTTTTGGAAGGCTGGGCAGCATCGAATGGCCATCATGTTCACCTGACCTGACACCAATGGATTTCTTTTTTGGGGTATTATAAAGAACAAGGTTACTGAGAAGAATCCCAAAACAGCAAATGAGTTAAAAGATTACATTCCTGACGCATTCACTGAAATTGACAGAGATTGGAATGTGTGTCAGAGTGTTCTGAAGAGGTTTGAAGAATGTTGCAATATTGAAGGAGGACATTTTGAGCATCTGAGAGATTAAACATTGTATGTTTAAGATGTGCATAAACAATATGATTATAAGATAGAAATTTAAATGTAATAAAATGTTTTTAAAAAATTTGAAGTGCCTACATGATAACTGTAAACCTACTTTTAGGCCACCCTGTATATATATATCTATAGGACATGAGCGGTTTAGTTCACTGGTGATCTAAATAAATAGGTACGCTGAGTAAGTGTTATAATTGGTCATCTGTTAGGTTTCAATATCCTTTTCCTCTAATGTATATATATATATATTAGTAAAAAGTAAGGGATTACCCCAGAACGATTACCAGTTTGCCCTCAGTTAGATATTCAAAATATGTTATTCAACAGTTAACATATAAATCCAATAAAGTTCTTATAAGGTAAGAAATTAGTTGAACATTCTGAATATATTTCCTTAACCTTGTAAGTTTCCTGGAGTATAAATATTGACAATATTAAGAATAAGAATTACTCCGAAGTAACAATAGCATTATCTTTAATTCTATAATTATATACTGCCTCTTAAGACTAACACGTTTCATTTGCACTGATTAGTAATTGTTACGATTGCAACCCTACTATAAAAGGGTGTAGAGTCTTCAGGGTCTTAACTTGATATCCCTCAGTATGGCTGTTTAATGATTTTCTATAAACTCTGCATTGTATAATGTAGAGTTGTCCATTAAGTCAGACGTGAACAATCTTTATTTCAAGTTCTTATTGGATAATCATTTTCAATCCATCATTTCAAAAAGAAGATTACATAACACACACACACACACACACACACACACACACACACACACACACACACACACACACACACACACACACACACATGCACACACATGCATACATGAGCACATACAGACATAAGTACATAAACACATAGGTACATAGACACATTATATACATACATACAATTAGGCATCCATGCTTACATCTATAAAGACACATACATATATGCATACCAAAAAATAGGTAGAGGTACATTATCAAACACACACATATGTTAAGAATGATGAAACATTTGGAGAGAGAAGGGAAGAGAAAATGAAAGTAAAATTATTGTTTTTCTTTGTTTCAGTTGATATTCACAGATGTGAAGAATAAACAGATCTTTCTGACCTACAATGAAGCTGAGCATATGATACGAGTTTCCATAGATTTTACACCCAACAGAATTGTACTGCACCCAACTATGGAAGACTGGGTTCTTGGGTATGATCTGAAAGCTGGAAAGGTAAGAATTGTTTACACAGTTTATCATTACTGTCAACATTATCATTTCATCATCATCACCACCACCACTACCACAATCATCTCCACCATTGTTGTCACCATCATCATCACCCTCATCATCATCATCATCATCACCACCATTATTACCACTATCATCACCAACATCATCAGTCACCCAACCATCACCATTTGTTTCACTACCATCATTATCATCATCAACATCATTGACCTCACCACCATCACCATCATTGCCACCATCACTTGTACACAAATAGTAGCAGTATCATGTATTCTAAACATTTCACATATATTTTCATATATACTTGTCTTACACATGCAGACATACACAAACATTCACAATGAAACATTCACACAGACACAGGCAACCATTAGTACCATCACATACATACATACATATATGTATGTATGCATGTAGGTAAGTATATATGTATTCATACAAATGTATGAAACAAAGAACACTTGTTGTGGAACACTCCAATAAGAACAGCAATTCGGTGCCAAAATTATTTTGTGGGACAGGGAAAAAAAGATGACAATGGGCCAATTTTAATCCTAAGCCACCAAAGACAGTAAGAAAGACTGTACTACGAAGCTTTTGAACAAACTCAAGCATCCCTTCCAAACAAACATGCTTTGGTTTTTCTCAGATGAGAAACATTTCTGCCAGGATCAGATGGTGAACACAGTCAACATCATGGTGTTTGGAGTGATCACTAGTGATAGCAACGTTATAGCTTCATTCATTTTCCCACATGGCCTCAGGCTCAACATGGAGGCCTGGAGGAGTTAGTGCTGCCCTGAGTCAAGAGAGTGGCTGCTGGAAGATCCTATCTCTGGTAACAGGACTCTGCACCATCCCACACAAGCAGGAGAACTTAGTCATGGCTGTTAGACAATTTCTGCAACCACATCACCCCTAACATCTGGCCACCTCACTCCCCAAGCTGAGTGAGAGACCAACAAAACTCCTTGTAACACCAAAGATGAATTGAAGGCAAGGATTATGACAGTATTCACTAACTTAAACAAGGAGACTGTCCAGACGAGTTGCAGGAGGATCCGAAGTCATCTGGAGGCCGTGGTTGAAGCCAACGGCAATTGTATTGAATAAATTTACCCGTTAGTATTTCAAGATAATTTTATGTAATTTTGGTAAATATGTCTGTTAAAATGAGATGTCACTGTTAATTTCATTTTGCATAATTTAGACGACAATTTAATCACTGCACCCTGTATATATATATATATATATATATATACACACACACACACACACACACACACACACACACACACACACACACACACACAAATACATGAACACTATATCTGTCCTATTCAGATGCTGTGGTGGACACCCCCAGTGAGATGTAGGCTGTTCCACTACTGATAAATAGTGGACAGACACAGTAAGCAGGATCAGTCAGTGAGGTACACCATACAGGCCGGTCACGCAGACGACAAAGTTACATCATCATAATGTGGAACATATCAGTGGGGATGAGGAATCAAACTACACGCAGTGAAAAATATTAAAAATCGCAAAATAGGATTTGAACTAACACAGAACTGATCTACACACAGTGAAAAATATATAAATTCTATTGAAAAAAGATTCTGAAGAAAATAATGTTTGATAAAACTGGAAATTTAACACAGAAATGAACTACACACAGTGGAAGATATATGAATTCTATTGAAAAATGAGTCTGAAGGAAAAAATGTCCGATAAAATTGGAACTCTAACACAGAGCTGAACTGCACACTGTGGAAAATGATATAAATCTGTTTGTAGGATTTCTGTCAGGTCATTATGTGTTAGTAGTGCTACCAGTAAACAATGTAGACTGGTACCTCCAAGGGAGAAGTGGGCTGTTCCACTACTGATAAATAGTGGATAGACACAGCAAGCAGGGACAATTGGTGAGGTATACTGTATGGGCCAGTCATGCAGACGATGAAGGTACGTCATCATAATGCGGGACATATCATCAGAACACACAGACTTAAGCATGCACATACACACACCCACGTACAAATATCACAAGCACACTCATACACACACATACCACATATGTATATGCAAAATAAAAATAAATAAATATAAAATTCATTAGAAAATTAACAAATATTGTTTACAACAATCATTTTAAATTGTTGCAATGAGATATTTTCAATATTTGTTTCAATTGTTATTAATTAGGTTCGTTATTGTTTTATTGAACCTATACAGTGTGGTGGTGTTGATGGAGAATGTCAGCGGCACAGTGGTTGAAGTGCTTCACTATATAACAGACTGCTCAAATACTTGTAAACAGTTGTTGTTGTAGTTTAGCCCTTGGTCAGCCCTGATTGAAGCAGACATATGATATACAGGTGTATTTCCTTTTTTCAGACTTAGCACATCTGGGATTACCTTATCCAACATGTCCTTCATAATATTTTAAGATGATAGAATATGGTTTTGAGGGAGATTGCTGTTATTTCTGGCAAGTGAAGAGATGACCCAGCTGCTACCTTCATTTTTATTTTTAATGATTTAGTGAGAGAAGGAATGGCGACCTCTATGAACTTTTGTGGTGGTATGAAGACTATAAGATTAGTGAAAGGGTGAAAAGTATCACCACACCATGGACCTATCCTAAATGCCAACGTCAGAGTAGACACCACTAAAGGTATCCCAGGGCAAGGTGGTGATGTTAAACTGGTAGAAGGACTGTCTTTCATCCTATCTAAGGATGACCCCAATAGGTTTTCTCATAGTTTGTGTACCAAATTTTATTCAAAAGACTTATGCTGGTGCCACACCGTGTTATTGAACCCCAAAACCCTGTTGTTGCAAAGCAAACATTTTAACCACATGGCCATGTATCACTCTCCTATAGAAAGTCTAGATAGATTGTCTGATAAGAAATTATGATTGTTGAGACTGGATTGTCTTGATCATAGGTCTGGTTGGCCAGTGTTGACTTGGGGTTAAACGCTAATGTATATATCGAGATGACAGAGGTTAGCTATGTTGCCATTTGGATTATAATGAGAATTACATAGCTAGTCTGTCAAAAATGAGACTCAACTTTTTCAAAACCAGATTTATTGCTTTATTTATAATTTAATCAGAGTTTTACCTTCAGAACTGTTCTTGCCATTTTTGATACATCACTACCAACATTTTCTCTAGTTTTAGAAAACCTCTTGGAATGCATTTTCACTGGTAGTGTACAGTGAAATTTCAGAGTAGAATTTCTTTATTGTTTCCATTGTCTGAAATTGCTAACATTTGAGGATGGATTTCATCATTGGGAACAAAAAGCAAAGTTGGCAGGGGCTGAATGTAGAAAGTGGAGTGGTGGTGGGAGAGGCGATGATGAGTGTCATTTAGTATTTTGCCAAAAAGTCACGGCCATGAGCATGTGCATGATTAGGGTATAGAATCCACAGGCCTCTGATTTCATACTGCCTCTTTTAAATGTCTTAGGACATCCAAATACAACTCTGTATTGATCATCTAATCATGTTGAATAAGCATACAATAGTCAACAACTTTCTAATCAAAAAGACAATAAATATCACCTTTACAGAGAGTGACAACTCTAACTTTTCTAGTCATAAGGACAATAATCCAACCCACAGTTGGGATTACCATTTTATTCTGACATCATACCATATACCCCTTTTTTTTCTGTCACTTGTGACACTGTTGAAGCTTTCTACAGTTTATTCAAACAGTTCCTGATTCATCTTCATTCTGCTATCCTTGCTCTTTGCATACTTTAAGCTTGTCAAGAAATTTACAAAATGACAACAAAAACAGCAGTTTTAAATGTATTTATGGTTTTGATAAAGTTTTTTTTTTAAGTATTGTAAACTTTAGATAAATATGCATGTAAGTATGTATTATTTGTGTATGTGACTGTCTATATTTGTGCTTCTTAATCTTGGTTGTATTACCCACCACAATTAAGAGCCACAAAGTGTGGCATATGTTAAGGGGAAGATATGATATGGAGGTGCTGGTTGTTTAGAAGGGTTCCTGTTTTATTCAGAAATAAAATATCTAAACTAGGTGCAATACTTATATTTGAAACATATTTTTAAATAATCTTTGTCAGGATCAAAGTATAAATAGGACATTGTGTTACCAGTGAGCAATAACATTTTTCAAAATTTCATCTTTCCATTTAACTATTCCTAACCAAACCCTTTTACTTTCCTTCAATATATATATAATACACACACACACACACACACAAACAAATGTGTGTGTGTAAAGGTAATATTTCTCCACGGATCAATGTTTTTGCAGAATATTGGAAAGGAATGACACTGCTTGTATGACAGTGACACTCATTTACAACTGTCATGTGGTATCAAGACAGGGAAAAACAAACATCATCAACACACACACACACATACATACATACATGTACAGTGACCGTCCTTCAGTTTCCATCTATCAAATCTCCTCACAGGCTTTGGTTTATCCAGAGCTATAGTAGAAGACACCTGCCCTTAGGTGCCATGCAATGGGATTGAACTGCAAACGATATGGTTGAGAAGCAAATTTCTAAACTACATAACTACATAACTGGTAAAAAAGATAATTACCGATTGATTAGTTTAACCTTTAATGTATGAAAAGTGCATATATATATATATATATATATATATATATATATATATATATATATATATATATATATATATATATATATACACACATATACTTACATGTAAAATGTAAATAAGATTCAAAATGGACAAGGGAAATGTTTAACAGAGAAAAATATGAAAGACAAGGAAATATGGAATCCTCTCATCAGCTATGGAAACCCCAACTACAAGTGCAATTTTGGTGCATTTAAATTCCGAAGACATTAAATTCCATGGTGCCACTTATCTGGTTGCACCAGTGATATAAGGAACATGAATGAAATGATGGACAAACAAGGACAAAATGAGAAAGGCAACAAAATACAAATAGGATGAAAAATGATCTGGTCATTAAGAATGAAATGTCCGATTTTGAACTGAAAGTTTATTTTACTTTATCTCAACAAAGAGCAATGCAGTTAATCAAAGTATGCACCTAAATTATCCAACACAATTTTGCCATTTTATCGCTAGCTTATTTAAGCTAGCAATGAAGAATTTTGGAGTTCAAGAGGTGATGAAATAACAAAACGGCTGTTTTTGCAAATTCTTCAGATTTGAAGTTTTCCATTGCAAAAAGTTGTCTAATGCATGGAAAACGTGATAGTCAGTTGGTGTAAGGTCTGGTGAAATGGTGGATGACAGAGCACTTCCAAGTTCATTTCCTGTAACTTGAATAGTGCTCTTTGTGCAACATGTGGTCAAGCATTGTCTTGCAAGAGAATTGGCCCATCTCTATTGACCAATCTCGGTTGTTTAATTGCAAGTTCATTCATTATTTCATCCAGTTGGTTGATGTATACATGTGCTGTAATTGACTTACCAGGCCTCATGATATTGTAATGGATAACACCAGTGCTGGACAACCAAACAGACACCATCAGTGAATATTCTTTCTTGGATTATGTTTTGGTACTTTGTCTCTATCCAATAACTGTGCAGAACACTTGCTATTGTAAAAAGTAATCAATTTTTCATCACACGTAACAATACGATGCAAAAGTGGTTCGCTTTTATGCTGTGAGAGCAAAGAACAGCAAGTTTCAAGACGACATGTTATTTGATGCTCATTCAGTTCATGTGGTACCCACTTTTCCAGCTTCTTTACCTTGCCAATTTGTTTCAGATGGTCCAATACAGTTGGAATCGAAACATCAAACCTTGCTGCTAACCCATGCATAGTTTGAGATGTATCTGCTTCCATTACAGTTTCCAGCTCATCATTATCCACCTTGATCTCAGGTCTACCACAGGGCTGATTTTCAAGAATAAAGTCACTAAACCGGAACTTCTCAAACCATGCACTCATTTGCAACATCTTCACCAAACATTGGTGTTTTGAGCTGTCGGAACTCATATTCATAAACAACATGAATTTTTTATCTATCCGTGGGTTCACAAAAATTGATTTACAAGAGAAAACTCACAATATAATCAGAGACCATGAATTGCATTTTGAAAAGTGATGATGTAACTCTTTAATGTTGTAAAACAAAGAATTGTCAGGATAAAACATTAGAGTTAACAACTGTCAAACTTGGTGCATAAGAAAATCGGACACTTCATTGTTAATGACCTGATACAAATAGAAACAATGCAGTAACGTAACAGAATATATTTAGAAATTTGTGTGTGTACACAAAACACACACATGCACCCACACATACACATGCACACACAAACACACACACACACACATGTATGCATATATATATTTGTGTGTGGGTGTGTGTGTGTGTGTAAAGGTATAATATAAAGATAAGGTATAAATCTAACTGGAAACAGGAAAAAATAGATGGAAAAGTCATTTATGCTTCAAGTATGCACTCTTCTTGTGTAAGAAAGAATAGATAAGGATACCAACATTTTACCACTGACAATGTCTTTTCTATCTTCTTTTTCCTTTCCTCACTTTTTTTCTTTTCTTTCCTTTCAGTTTTTTTTTTTTTCTTTTCATCTTATCAATTTCTATTTATCTTCTATGGTTTTTGAAGATATAACTTCTATCTAGTTTAAAGCTGTTATATTTGTAATGCATGATATACAACAAATTCATTAAATTATTTTAACTAACTTTAATGATACAATAGTTAAAACATAATGGCCTTGATGTAACAAAAGATTAAACAAAATAAATCTATTTTCAACATTGTAAGTTTTGATTGTAGATTTCTTTGGTCATATGAGCAAGTTAATCTATCTAACAATCCTCTCTTTCTCTCTCTTCTTCTGTGTGTGTGTGTATATATAGTCAGTCACACAGATGGTTGACATGGCACTGGGCACAACCAATTGAGTCAAGTGTGTGTGTAACCATGCAACTGATTTAGATACGTCTTGATGTAAATAGATACACAGCATAGAATAGGACCAGCTAACAGTTATAATGGTAGTGTTGTAAAACCGAGCAGTTTTGTTGGTGGATATACGAAGACACATACATCTATACATAAATTGATTCGTGAATTGATATGTGAGCACTCATATATAATTATGTTATAGAGTGATTGCTTCAAATGCATGCGTATATATGCAAATGTGTGTATATGCATGCATCTTTTGTATGACTGTGTATATACAGAGAAACTGTACAGTTGTGAAGTCTCTATACTTCTGTCTTTCCAATGACTTATCAGCCTCTCTAGTGCTGATGCCACAATAAAATACATCTAATACACTGTGCAAAGTGGTTCATGATAGGGAAGGCCTTCACTTGTAGAAACTAAACCAAATGACATGCACAAGTACCAGTCCAAAAGCACAGTAGCTCTCAATTAGAGATTATTTGAACTGTGACCATCTCTCTAAACCATGCTAGGATGGAAAGTAGATGTAAAATGGTGATGATATTCCTACACTATACACACTGATTAGCAACTAGAGTTTCCATCCACAAGGGTGCACTCACAAAGTTTTTGTCACCCTGTGTGTATGTGTATGCATGCATGTGTGTGTGTGCTTGTGTGTGTGTGTGTGTACATGTGCATAATTATGTGTTTGATCACACTGCCTGGGATCATGGGCATGGTCTCAGGGTGACAAAAGTTTTGTGTCATTGAGTAAATGGAAACTGTAGCAGCTAGTCTGGTGGACTATAACTTTGAAGTCAAAGGGTTAGTTTTGTTGCACAATGTGTCATTTTGATTCGACTTGAGTATTGCATTAAAGGTACAAATATGTATGAAATACTCAGCTACTCATGTTATAATTTAATGAATAAACTGTTCTGTTGATCGAGCAACCAGGAATAGCTATCATTAAAACAGATGGAAGCTCTTTCATTTTTGTTTTCTTTTTCTTTTTTTTTTTGTTTTACAAGTACGTCTCCACACATATATGTGCCTATGGCATCTCTACACATATATGACTCATACGACATCACACAAAGACACACATACATCTGCACACATTTAATGTGTGTGTTTGTGTGAGTATGTCTCTTTTTTCTATATATGTATACATATCAGTACTTACACATCACTAAATTCATCTACACACTGAGATACACATATACTGTCACACATTTATTGTAAATATGTGTGTGTGTGCCTGCCTATGCATGCATATGTAACTGTATATACACATAACTAAGTTCAACTTCACAGATATACAAATACACCACTACACATTTAATATATATATATATGTGTGTGTGTGTATGTGTGCATGCCACTGAACACCTGTGTAAGTGTAAATACATAGTATTAGTGAGTAAGTCTATGTAGCCATGATGTGAAACTAATTAGATTTGTTACTGTGTGTTAATTCCACTGAACAGATAATTTCCAGCTGTTAGATTCAACTCCAACTTCTATCACTGACAACACCATCAACCATTAAATGCTGTACCTCTAACACTTAATGGATTGAGGTTCAATACCTACTGGGGCTTTCATTTAATTAGTACTGCTGCTGTTGTTATTGTTGTTGATATTGTTGCTGTTGTTGAAACCAGGGTGGCAGTGGGGTTGATGATGGGTGCAATGATAGACAATGATGATAGGAGTGAGGGTGATAATGGTAGCAATGATGATGGTAATGTTAGTAATGGTAGAGATGATGGTGGTAGTGATGGTTATCTTGATGATGGTAATGATGATGGAAATCGGGATGATGGTGAAGATGGTGATCATGATGGTGCCATTGCTATTACTGCTGTTGTTGTTACCACTGCTGTAGTGTGATATGAGCTGAGAGAATGTCAACTGACAACCTGTAGTTAATGGTAGTGGGGGATGGGTAGATGGATGGAGGTGTAGAAGAGTGGAAGATGTTAACTCATTAGATGAGACTAATAGGTAGAGAGTGGTGGGTAATGGTAGGAAGTGGAGGAGTGATGGCAGCTTGAGACAATGCAGGGTAGTAGTGTGAAAGTATTCATGTGTGCTTATAGATGTATATGTTAGTGTTTGTGTACATGTCACATTAGCATATGTGTTTGTACGCATATATATATGTATATATTTATATGTGTGTGTATGCATAT
>NC_068994.1:27002364-27007967 GCF_001194135.2 Octopus bimaculoides
ATATATATATATATATATATACATATTATGTATGTATTTTTGATCTTTTATTCTTTTACTGGTTTCATTCATTGCAGTACTGCCTTGAGAACTTATTTTCGAATTTGGTATTTATGCTATTGGTCACTTTCAGGTGAACTTCTAAGTTGCATGGATTTAAATACTCAGCTGCATGAAATTCTTCTGTCTTTCTTCCCCTATAAATCAGTATACTTTTGCATTAGAATAGGCATCTTTTTCTCCAAAAATATAGAAAGATTGGGCTAGAAGCTAGCAATCTCTTTTCACAGATGAACTGATATGTTATTGGAACTGTCTAAGGTTGGATCAATGTCCAGACAGTCAGTACATAACAGAAATAGATTAAAAAGAAAAAAAATCCATAAAAAAACGAAAGGTAACTTATCATTATCATATATAATTCATGAAGCAGTAAAATGTTGACTTGAAGTAAATATATAATGAAAAATTAAAAGAAAGAAAAAGGTGCTTCTATAATTAATATTATTTCCATTGTCTTCATATTTGCTCAAGTAGTGATAAATTAATTACTAAATAAATATACTAGGTTATGAAGGAAAATATAACTATTTAGTAATAAAGTATTTTTGAGATGCCAGTCACTTAAAAATCTAGAGAGATTTAATGCAAGGCACAGTATTAAAAAGCTGACATCTCACTGCATAGTTATTTCTAGTTTGATTTTTGGAAGCTCTATGAATTGAATATGTTATCACCAATGTACATTTGGTAAATATGCAGAGTTCACTGTTGATAATGAACATCTACTATCCATGTTTCACTGCCATGCTAATCTCATGATTCTTCTAGTCTCTTACTTCTTACACCTGCCTCTTAGAATTTACCATTTGTGCACTGAGATAATAAACTCTTTGTTAGTGAATGAGGTAACAGCTCCTTGAACGTCTTCCATTCCATTCTGGCTTTGCTGGCAAGACTTTCACAAGAGTTTTTGTAATGTTTAAAAGTCTTTGCAATGAATATGGGGAAATAGGAAAAGAGATAGTGACTTTGAAATATGTATAGTGATGTAATAAGGAAAGAGATTATGACTTTGAAATACGTGTTGGAGCAAATCTAATAGAGATTATTGATAGGAATGAGAGCCAGTTCTTAGTCTGAACATCTCAAATAGAAAATATAGCTGCGTCATTTTCAAAGAAATTGGTTTCTAGCTATGTCATTATGAAAGAGACAATATCCAATAATGATTTACCCAAGTCTGGATAGAGAATTCAGAATTATTTGATACCTGCTGTGATATGAAATGTCATGTAATGTCTTATATAGTATCAGATGAGTAGTATTATTTTGTATCAGATTACTGTAATATAGATATTGAAGGAACAACAACAATGATAATAATAATAATGTTCATTTTAATGGCTACAAAAGTTCTGAGATGTTTTGGGCATCAGTATAAGGATGGGATACAAAAGTAGTTGGGGCTTACACACTGTGAAAGAATGAAAACACTGACAAAACCAACAATAATAATTTTTTCTACTAATGACTACTAATAACCAACAATAATGATAAGAACAATAAGAAATGGACAACAACAATTGATAATAATAAAAATAATCTCTCCTGTATTGGCCACAAGGGCAAAAATTCATACAAAAAGCTATGAAACTTTTACTAGGGTTTACAAAAAGGAAGACATGATATGAAGTGAGGTTAAAATGCATTTACAAATGAAGTGGGTGTGTAAAAAATGTTATACAAAGTATTTTATAAATACACATGCATACATTATGCACACATACATATATACATGCATTTTGTTTGCTTTTACATTCTGAGTTCAAACTACACTGAAGTTGACATTGCCTTTCATCTTTTTGAGGTCAATAAAATAAGTACCAGTTGAGCTCTGGGGTCGATGTAATTGACTTTCTCCCTCTCCCAATATTACTGGCCTTGTGCCAAAATTTGATACCATTATTATTATCGAGTGAGAGAGCAGCACATTCCATCAAAATGCCACTGGGGTACAAATATACAAAGCCCAATATATGCATCATGACCACCCATCTGATAAGGGAACACTAGGCACATGCATCATAACCACGTGGGCACAGCATGGTGTTCTCATATCAAGATAAACAGTGCATGACCTTGCAGGTGAGGCTCAGTTAGAATTTTCTTTAGTTTCAGTAGTCCATCCTACTCAAAAGGTCTATGAATAAGTTTTAGGATGATGAATGAAACACCCATGTTTCCAGAGGCGAATTATTCAAGCCTCAAAGAATTCCTCCAAATACATGGCTGTGATGCTTCCCCACTACTTTTGCTCGTGATCAGAGATGCTCATATTGTCAGCCACTAAGGCACATGCTCAACTGGTTAAGGTCAAGCAACTGACAAGCAAATCTGTGGTATTGAACAGAATATTTGCTGTAGCCCATCTTTTATACCAAGATAAAACATGTACGTGATAACACTTCCAATCAGTTAAGATCAAATGCCATGAGAGCCACTGCCTGATACTGCTTCAGGGCATTATTATTATTATTATTATTATTATTATTATTATTATTATTATTATTATTGTTGTTGTTGTTATTGTTATCATGAGGGTACATGGCCTAGTGGTTAGGGTGCTGCATTCATGATCTAGTGCTCATGATTTCAATTCCTAGACTGAGTGATGTTCTTGAGCAAAACACTTCATCTCATGTTGCTCTGTAATCACTTCAACACCTGACGTGTGGTACACTGTGCACCTGTTCAGACAACCTCAATTTGATGGAGAAATTGAGCTAATGTGCGGCACAAACGTTTAATAATTATAAACAAATCATTTGTGCAGGTTGTTTGGCAAAAAGCTGAACGCTCATACATCGTCTTGGACCGAGGAGTCCATCATTGTTAGGTATAAAGCTTGCAGAATCATTAGTGCATGAAACAAAATGCTTAGTGACATTTCTTAAAATTCTTTACATTGTGAGTTCAAATTCAGCAAGGTTGACCTTGCCTTTCATCCTTTAAAGATTGCTAAAATTAGTACCAGTTGAGCACTGGGGTCAATATACTCAACTATCTCCTTCTCACCCCAAATTATTGGTTTTGTGCCAAAATTTGAAACCATGATTATCATTATCATTATCATTATTCTTTTTATTGTTGTTGTTTTAATTGGCAAAAGTTAAAAGCAACATGGCACTAGGTAAGTGCCATGTATAGTACTCTCAGACCTTAAGTCGCTTTGTAACTTTTGCTTGTTATGAAAATACTAAAATATGTATTATACTCATGTACTGAGTTCTATATATCCTGTTTGTTCTTCCAAATACACACACATAAATACACTCATACACATATACATATACACAGAAATAAATCAAAAAGGTACAATAAAATATAGAATAATTAAAATAAGATAATATAAGGAAATTAAACATGAAAATTACTGATTATTTTGAGTTGATTTAGCCATTCCTCAAAGCTTAAGTGCAGTAAAATGCAACATGAGAATTTTGGGGACATTTGATGTGTAAAAATACCAGCATTTTAAGGGTATTCTCTTTTAAGTTAAGTGTTATGTCTTAATTTTTATTTTACAAGTAATCTATCTTTTGCATATTCTGAACCTAACAGTTTTTTTCTCATAACTTCATCAGAGAGTCCATGACACCAGAGATGTTTCATTTTGTCTTAACTGTTTGTTTGATTTTTGATGAATAAGAGATCTTAGTTTGAGGAGGGATTTTGCTATTATTTGGAAATAATTATTCTTCATCTATTTTCATTGTCTATTGCTGAGTCTTCTTTTGTGATTTTTACCTTTTTTTTTTGTTTGTTTGCAAATTTTCTTCTGTAATTATTTTTCCCACGTCAAACAATGGAAGCATGGTGCTACAGGTTGATACTATTACGGAATGAGATAATTGCTGATTTATTTGTGGTACTGTTGTTGCTGTTGGTTTTAATTAGTTTCATTTTCCTTTTTTTTTGGGGGGGGGGTATTTTCCTTTTGGTTCTACCAAGCATTCAGCTCTGAAGTGTGTCTTACTATGACAAATGTAACAACCAGCCTTTCTACCCTATATTATTAATTTCATGTCCTTTGTCTTGGCTCCTTCTTCAATATAGCTTTGTGGCCTTCGGGTGTCATTAGGATTCATAAATCCGTTTTGACACCATCAGCACCCCACCGACTACAGGTCACTTTTTGTTAATTCTGCTTTGACAACTCTCCTATGCTGCGATGCAAATGTTTTCTACATCTCTTATTGTCACTCTTGTTTCTTCCTGTGTACTGGGCACAAATATATACTCAGAAGTATGTCTGACAATTTCAGTATTTTGGTTGTGTCTTCAGTTTTAAAAATACAGCAGAGAGTGCCATCACATTTGCCACTTGCCATTTTCAGTTTAGAGAACTTCTCTTGATATGTCCGGGGGAACCTTTTGTACTTCTCAGTGTGAGGGAACAAATAGTTCTCTACTATTTTTTGTAAACAGAAATATATGATTTTTCTCTATGTTCTCTCCTGCATTAGCTCTTGTGGTAAAGACGTGTCGTTTGATTTTACAAAATTCTCACACAGTTTCTTCTTCTAACTGTGATAGATTAGAATTTTCATTAGTTCATTTTATATTGAAAACTGTTATATGAATGACCTGCAGAATTTGACTTTGTGTAAAGAGTTGTAATGGCTGTTTTTATTATTATTGTTGCTGTCAAAGCTGCTAGCTAACAGAATCATTAGAGCATCAGAAAAAATATACTTTGGTATATTTATTCCAATTCTTCACATTCTAAGTTCAGATCTTGCTCAGGTCAACTTTTCCTTTCACTCTTTCTGGGTTGATAAAATAAAGTACCAGTCAAGTACTGGGTCAATGGTGTTGTCTATGCAGCCTGTTCTTAAAATTGCTAGCTTTGTGCCTAAACTATAGATCATTATTACTGCTGCTATCATAAACGTAACATATTTGAGTATTTGGGGCATTTTCTTCTATTAATTGTTCACTAAACTTTTCTTCTTCCCTTGTGCATTTGGTTGTATTCTGATTTTGTGTTGCCTTTTCTATTATTGTTGTGTTTAGTCTTGTAACATAATTGTATTTGGTAGTCATTATAGGTGTGATGGCATAATTTGAAACAAACGTTTTTCCTTCTGTTGTCTGAGCCCAGGTAATAAGGGTAGATCTTTCTTAGGCAATTATCTTTCTTTTTACAAATACTTCAATGAAAATTTCATTTGGTAATATTTGACTAGACCATGCTTTGAAGAGAAAATCAAAAATGCATCTAAAAATTCTTTCAAATTTTGCTACAAGGTTGGTGCTTGACTAGTACTTATTTTATCATCAACCTTGAAAAGAGGAAAGGTAATATTGACTTTGGTGGAATCTGAACTCAGAATACAGAGAGCTGGAAGTAATGCCGAAAAGTAATTTATCTGGTGTGCTAGTGACTCTACCAGTTCACCACCTCAATAATAGTAGTAGTAGTAGTAGTAGTAGTAGTAGTAGTAGTAGTAGTAATAATAATAATAATAATAATAATAATAATAATAATAATAATAATAATAATAATAATAATAATAATAATAATAATAATAATAATA
>NC_068994.1:27008245-27016262 GCF_001194135.2 Octopus bimaculoides
CATCATAGCCATGTGTTGATAGGAATTCTTTGAGGTTTGAATAATTCACCTTTGGAAACATTGGTGTTTTGCTCAACATCCTTAAACAACCCTTATTCAGGGACCTTTTGAGTGAGATGGGCTACTCGACCTGAAGAAAATTCTAACTGGGCCCCACCTGCGAGGTCATGCGCTGTTTATTTTGATATGAGATCACCATGTCGTGCACATATAGTTGTGATGCATGTGCCTGGTGTACCCTTATCAGACAGGTAGTCATGATGGGTATAATGGGCTTCGTATATTTTATCCCAGTGTCACTTTGATGGCATGTACTGCTCTCTCACTCAATGATAATAATAATAATAATAATAATAATGATGATGATCATGATAGTCTTTTCTGCACTAGGTACAAGGCCTGAAATTACATTGATTACATCGATCCCAAAAGTGAAGTCAACCTCACCAGAAATTGAACTCAGGATGTAGTGACAGGCGAAATACCACTAAGCATTTCACCCAGCATTCTTACAGTTCTGCCAGCTCGCCGCCTTAATAATAATATTAATGATGATAATAATCATAATGATGATGATGATGACAGTGTTTTTTTATTTATTGACTGACATTTAAATATTACAGAGACAAATTCCCTAAACAAAAAAAAATGAAGATGTCTTTAGCCTAGAACTATACATCTGTTAACAGACATGAATAATAAAAATATAAAAAGAAATTAAATTAAACATCTTGTATGCGTGGATGGAATTACAATGGTCAGAGAACTTTACAGATTCTGGATTACTGCTACTACCAGGAGTACATTTCCTTTCCCAACTGCGTTGTCCTGTCTCCAGACATTTTCCTGAAGTAGGGTCCATTCACACATGCTATACTTACCGTTCACCCTTATATTTCAGCAGACCTATTGGAGAGCAACACCTCCTTCTCCACCCTCATTTCTATAACTTTATCTCCACTTGAGCCCAACCTCTCTCTGCTTTCACCCCACTCTCAATGTCTTGTCTGCAAAAGTCATGGGTACTGCCCTTCATTCATCATTCACTACACAACATCTTTCATCAGTAATAATAATAAAATAACAATAATTAGCTGAAGGGTCCAGATTTAGGATGAGCATATGCTCAATCAACTTAACCTAATAACTTGACTGATATTTATTTTATTCCCCACTGGATGATTGAAAATCAAACGTCAACATCAGCATGATTTGAAATTACAACTGAAATACTGCAAAACATTTAACTTATCTCTGTCCTGATTCTAAATGATGATGATGATGATGATGGTGGTGAGAGTAGCGGTGATGGGGGTTGTGGTGGTGATAGTGGTAGTAGTGATGTGGTTGTAGTGATGATGGTAATGATGGTTGTTGTGGTGACAGTGGTAATGATGGTGGTGATCGTTGTTGTCAGGGAGAAGAAGAGGATGACAGAAGGGAAGGTGTATACTACTAAGTAGGTTGTATGTAAATGATGCATAATCTATTAAGTAGGAATGCTGTTTCTTATTTTCCAACAATATTTGATGAAAATTGATGATACCCTTGAGAATCAGAATGCTATCTATTGAAGATTCTTTATTCCTCACACACACACACACACACACACACACACACACACACACGCATACACATAAACACAAACAGACATGCACATGGAATTCTGAACAAACTTTTCTTTAAAACTTTGATTTCTCTAAACTCAACACTACTTTTATAAAGTTAGCAAAAGTGAAAGACTTTAGAATAAATTGATCATAGTTAATATTGTCATGTCCACTCAGGTCTTTATCATCATCATCATCCTCATAATCAGCATTGCCAATATCATCCTCACTCCATCATCATCATCTTTGTTAGTTGATATTTGTAAAAGCTGTCTCTGATCATCAATCTGTTTTGGTATGAGTCAGTAAGAGACCTTCTATGTTGTTGTTTTGACCTGCTAGAAATAGAAACCAAATTTCTTTCAGACCAAACAGACTGTCTTAAAAACAAAACAGAGGGTAGTGTATGCTGTGTTTTTTAACAAATAGGATGGCTATGACTAGAATGATTATGATCATAGTTCTGATTGATCAGTTCTTTGAGTCTAAAAATCTTTAAAGTTAGGGGAATAACAAAATTGAAAGATGTTTATATTTGTTCTTCAAGATTCCAATGTTAAAATAGATATGATTGTGGAACTTTAGGAGCATGATACTACCAACTAAAACACACACACACTGGTTTTAATTCATTTCAACTTTATGACCTATTGATCAGATGAATTAAATTAATTCATTGATTAAGTAACTATAGACATTCCAGCACTAAATGTTTTTCATTATTTAATACTATTCTTTGCATTCCAATGTCAAATTTCATCAGGTTTGACTGTCATTCATTTACTTAAAGTCAATAAAATAAGTACCAGTAATATACTGTGTCAATTTGATTGATTGTACCCACCCCACCAAGTTTCATTGCCGTATGAGTAATGAGTACATTCTCTATTCTGACCTGACTACTTATTTTTAATTATAAAATTCTTATTTATACATATTCTGGCAAACACAGTGCATAAGTGTACATCCAGCTAGTCAAGGTCATGCTATAGTTTCAGTCCTCTGCTACGTTTAAACAAAGCAAATTTTGAAATATTGAATATTTGAATATAAAAGGTATGCAAAAATCAGATATTTATTATCAACATAACTGGAGAAGCACTGAACTCAAACTGTTTTAAATACCTGCTGTAAGTAATGGTTTATAATGTCATTTATATGGAGGTGTTGAACTACTGGATTTCGTCAGGGGCATAATTAACACAGCAGTCTACTAAGAGCTTTGTATGTTTCCATTAGCCAACAGGCCATATTTTGTGATGCAGTATTTCTGTTCTCATAAAATTTGGTACCTACACACTGTGCCAAATCAACAGCCACTACTTCTTTTGTTGGTCATCACATGAATGTGCTTCCTTGGCCAGGTAACTCAACTAATTTGAACCCCTCTGAGGATCTATTGGCATAGTTACAAAGAAGGCTAAAATGCTTACCAGCAATGAGACAAACCTGAAAGTTGCTACTGAAGTCATCTAGGTTTCCATCACACTTGAGGAGTGCTAGTTGGGTTCCTATATGCCTTGACATATTGGGACAATCATTGAAACCAAAAGAGTTCCAACCAACCACTAATTGCCATTTGGTGCCATTCACTTCTGAATATTTAGACCAACTTACTCAATTCTAATGGCATGTTCTACATGTTCATATTATTACATTCTAATAATTTGAGATATTAGATTTTTGAGGATCCATGTATAGAAATCAGAGCTGTTAGATTACATCAAAAAGATATTGGGAATAGATTATTTTAGATTTTGTGATTCTAATACATTTGGAATTTTCCCATTCTGACTTAACTGACAACAAATATCCAAATTCTGCTTAGTATTCTAATTTTTGGATGCCTCACTGTTTGTGTTTGTGTGTGTGTGTGTGTGTGTGTGTGTGTATGTGTACATATATCTATGTATGTATCTATGCATTTGCATATAAGTATGCACATGTGTATGTATGTGTATACATACATGCATGTATGTACATATGTACCAAGCAGTTTCACCCTGCATGCTTTAGCTTCTTTACTATGGCAACAGTCTGGACACTTATTGATCAGACCACACATACACACGCGCGCGCGCGCGCACACACACACACACACACACACACACACAGATATATATATATGTATATATGCACCATGAAAAATCAGGAGGTATGAAAGGTTACTATATCTATTTAACCATTTGACATCCTGAAGATTACTACTGTTTCACAGCCTTCTTCATGTAATAATATAATTTCAGTGTCTAATAAATTATGTGTGCATATCTGCAATAATACAATTGTGTATTCACAAATCAATGCAGATAAAGAAAGCTAAGTCATCAGATCACCAGACCATCATGGTTACACCACTAATTCAACTTTATGTATACATTGAAAATTCTCTTTTTATATATACAATGTAAAGATATGAGGAGTTTTCATCAGAGTAACTCAAACTAATAGGTATGCACACTGAGTGCTCAATTTGCTATGCTTCTAAAATTCCAGTTTGAACTGCAGTTGAACATGTCATTTTGTGACTGCCTTTCTCAAACAGCTAGAAGTGACTTCTCTTTGAACCAGTAGGTATAGATTAAAGCAGAAATGTAAAGGCAACCAGTTTGGCAGGATTTGACAAGGACATTTAATTTAGCTGTATAATATAAAAAGGTATACATAGTTTCTTATTTCTTTACTGCCCACAAGGGGCTACACACAGAGGGGACAAACAAGGACAGACAAACGGATTAAGTCGATTATATCGACCCCAGTGCATAACTGGTACTTATTTAATCGACCCCGAAAAGATGAAAGGCAAAGTCGACCTTGGCGGAATTTGAACTCAGAACGTAGCGGCAGACGAATACCGCTAAGTATTTTGCCAGGCGTGTTAACGTTTCTGCCAACTCGCTGCCTTATTGTATACGTAGTTTCTAACAACTGTTTCTAGAATATCCCAGCTACTGGAACATCATGTCAAGTAAAGATTGCATAGGCTGAATATTCCATCATTGGAGAAGAATAGGTTAAACATACATAACAGTGGATCAGCATTCCTCATCAACGGTATTACTGTGGTTCATTTTGTCCTGAAAAGGATGAGAAAACTAATTAAAAATCAATTAAGAATCTGATTAATTGGAGTTTTGAATTGGTTTTCTCCTCTCTTTCATGAACCACAATAATATCAATGATGAGGAATATTTTTCCACTGTTACGTATGTTTAACTTATCCCTCTCTGATGATGTTATACTTGGCCTATGGAATCCTCACTTGACATGACGTTCCAATGGCTGGGATATTCTAAAATCAGCTGTTGTAGATGGTGTGTACCTTTTTATTATATAGCTAAATTGAAAGTCCACTTCTTTCCATATTTACTGAGGAATTTTCAATTACTAACTGGTTAAAGTAGTTTATTTCCCACATTATGGAATCCTTATCCTCTGAATAAAAGAATTATTCAGTTATTTATCAAAACTTATACTCATTAACAATAAATATATTCTTTGTTTTCATGTGTTTTACACACATGATACTGAGAACAGTAAGATATGAGAATTTGTTATGGGAATATATGAATATACTCTATGTTCTGCATGTGAAAATGTGTTATGCATCTTTCTAATGGATTCTTTAGCAGGTGCATTTTTTTTTATTGTATTGTTACTCACACTTTTTCTTGTGTTGTGCTACTACTACTACTCTCGCTCAGTTGCTTGACTTATTACAACATGAAATTCAGAGTTATGGTTGAAAAAGATTCAACTTCTCATAAAATATTCAAATATACACGTTAAATTTTATATATTCAGTACTTTTTCTTCATTTGTAAAAACAAGAGTTCACAAACACCTCACCATATGTGTATATATATATATGTGTGTGTGTGTGTGTGTGTGTGTGTGCATAAAGGATACACGCTCACATAAAGTTGTGTGTGTATTAATCATCTGAATAACTTGATCATCAGACTTATCTTTAAAATTACCAATGTCTATATATAATATCAAATGAAACAAAATTATATTTCACTGGTGTCTACCATTTCTTTATTCAGTCCCACTAGGCTTGATTATAATATTCTGCTATCTCTCACCCTCTATTTCATTCACTCTTCCATATACACTCTCTCTACATTTCTCTTTTTCTCTCTATCTCTAGCTCTCTCTCCATCTATCTTTATTTCCTAACATTAAAAAATTTTAATATTTGCACTTTATTTACTTATTTATTGTTAATATTTCTACAATACCTTTATCAAAAATGTGCTTACACATATACTTGCTTACCTACAATTACACACTCATACATACATGTATGTGCACGTGTATGTGTGTACATATGTGTTGTTCAACAGGGCAATGGATTAAGTTTATTACTCACAAACTTGGAACCAAAAAATAGTAACAAATAAGCACACCCACACATGTATATATGTACATATACGTATATATGTATGTGTGTTTGTAGTGTGTGTATGTATATACGTGTGTGTGTGTGTGTAAAATTTCCTAAAATGTACTGTAGTTTATATTGTAATGAAGGCCTGAACTCATCGAGAAATTGTAAAGGTCATAAATTAGATAGATTTAGAAAAAAGTTTGATTAAATTACTTTAGGACTTAATCTTATCACTGTTAATTTTCTTGACACAACATTAAGACTGGATAATGATGATTTCAGACCATATTGCAAATCAAATGTAAAGTTAGTATATATACATAGACAATTGAATTTTCCACCTTATACTTTGAGGAACTTACTTAACAATGTTAGCAAACTGGTGTCCTTGACATTTTCCAATAAAGATGCTTTTATGGGGGCAGTTGGGTATTATAATGCGGCACTAAGAAATAGTGGGTTCTTCAGGAGATTAGATACCTAGAAACAACACTAGGAGCACACTGCATAAGAATAGAAAAAGGAACATTTTATGGTACGACTTACCTGACAGTAAGAGCTTGCATAGCTAGGGAATTCTTCTGTTTAATAGATCATCATTTTCTATCAGGGCATAAGTATAATTATCAATTGGATAGGAACTGTGTTAAAGTTAGTTATTCAGTTTGTAAGAATTTCAGGAGTTATATCAGGTTATAATGCCATAAAGGTGAATGAAAGAGACAGTAACTGTCTGTGAGAGTAGGTAGTATACAGTGCCAAGGTTGAATCAAACAACAGAGATGAGCCTAAAATATATACTGGGGTAATGGAACTAACATTCAAAAGCTGTTTTTACAAGCATAAACATTCATTTGTCAGCCCTGATAGAAAACGCGCTATGGCTCTGTTGAAATTTATATGGTGTTTTACAAAAGTCAAATCCTCATGAAATCAGACTTACCTAATTGATTGTAGATAAAACACAACCATACAGGAACAACAGCTTCAAATCAAAAATGTGGTGTGAAATTTATTTGAGCAAAAAATATAAAATTTTGATTCAAGGCTGTTACAGTTTAAACAAGAGAACCGAAATATTAGGGCCTTATATGTACAGAGCTAAGTATTTTTTATGTGAATACCAGTTTCTTTGAATTTCAACCTAGTTTTGAAAAACAAAAGGTTGGTTTCAAAATGTTTAACTGTTAAATGCTTTAATATGTGGGGGTGTATATCAATTGGGTATATGTGTATATGTGAATATGTGTATCTGAATTCATACATATACAATTGCATGTATATATATGTGTATATAATATTTTACATTTGTATGTGCATAATAAGTGTGCATATGTGTATATTTATGCATCTGCACAGGTGTATGCAAAACACTTATTTGCACAGTCATTGTTTTTTAAAATATCAGTTAAAAGTATTAAATATATTTAAAAAATGTATTACATTACTTAAATAGCAACACAATTTCATGAGGAAAGTTATTAAAGTGACTTCACTTGTATGAAATTTAAGATGTTAAGAATATTTCACAAAAACCAGAAATGAAATCAAAATTGTGAGTTGAAGCAATGTTTTTGCATGTGTTGTTCACAAGATTTTTTTCTTAATAAAAGAACATAAACATAAGCATTTCCTTCTAATCTTCATTTCATATTTCAAAAACATATTGCAATGGTGAATATTTCAAATGAAAAGCAGGCTCAGATAATCAGCTGATGATTGGAAACAAGTAACTCAGAGAACAGTTATAATGCATTAATGAATATTCTACATTTGTATTGAGTCCTGTGATTTATTGCTTCTGGTGAATCAAAATATATACAGTCCAATGATTGCTTAACTGACCAAAACTTTGAAGTTACTGTCAATACTACTCTTGTTAAAGAATAATAAATTTGCATTCTACAATAGTATGGAGTCACCATTCAGATTCATCTAAAATTGTTTTTATTATAACTGAACATAAAAACAGACATTGATTTATATATATATATATATATATATATATATATAT
>NC_068994.1:27016576-27022903 GCF_001194135.2 Octopus bimaculoides
ATATATATATATATATATATATACACACACATATACATTGATATAGATATTTAAAATGTTGACTCAAGGCAGTAACAGTTTGAACAAAAGAACTGAAGTTTTAGGATCTTGTAAGCACAGAGTCCTAGATACACCTGGCAATACACTCTTAAAAGACATCAAAGACTCACTATATGTACATATTGCATATCTCTTTACCACCATGGAGTTATGTGACCTTGAATACTCAACAAAAAATGTCCCAACTTATCTAATGAACTTTTCATGGAGATCCTGCTGGAGATGATACATCTTGTTTAATGAATAAGATAGAAAACCTTTTCTTCAGCCAGGCTAAGCCACTTGCAGAATCTAAATACTTTATCCTTAGATCAAGGAAGTTCCCACAAAGGATCAAGGAGCTTGAGGCCTTTAAATGTGACTTCTTGAATATCATACTCCAGCTGAAATTCCAAAAGTCCTCTACTTCTTTCCAAAGTAAACTTAGGAACAATGTTCATAGACTTCAGACTTCTGATAGGACTTAATTTTTATCAGACAAGACAAAGAATTTGTATTGAGTAGAGAACATTACACATACACAGCTACTCAATAACAGCATCACATAAACATACCAGAAGTCAATCCTTGAAGCCTTTGAAACCAAAGAAATAGCTTAACCATGAAGCCAATGAAATCCCTTTTAGACTAGGCATCATTGGATAGAGTAGAGACCCTAGCATTAATAAGATACCTTTATTACAATCAAAGACCATAAACCAAACTTTACCTCTAACTCTCAAATGTCATCTGATCAACCCTCTGAATTCATAGATTGACTTGGTAAGCAAGTAGCTCTTCAAGAAGATCGATGATGACATTAGGAGAGCCTGTAGCCTTGCCTTTTGACACAATACCAGTGAGGCCCATCACGTGGTTTAAAACCAATTGCAGTAGAGTAGACCAAGGATTACCCAATTCAGTATTGGGGATTTTTACCTATTTAATTGAGGGAGCATTGGATTTTTGCTCGGACCTACACTGAGATTACAGATGAGACCATATGCATTTTAGGGATCAAACTAGGCCAAATACATAGACACAAAAGGTTTCAATGTAATGATAGATGCCCTCAAAAGTGCTGATATGGCAGACCTTATTGGCTTTTTCTTCTTGGATTTACTTAAGAAGAAATTTCCCATGACTAGATTTAGCCTCTTCAGAGATAATGATTTGACAGCATCAGTGGGTGACAATGGTCACCCACTCATTAGGCTTATGAAGAACATAAACCATACTCTGAATTCTCTTGGCCTCAAGGTTATAGTAGACACTAAACTTAAGATGGTTCTGTTTCTTGGTGTGACCCTTGATATAGACTCTTTTGAAAGCCAAATGAGAGGCTAACATACATTAACACACCTTATCCATCCATTGTATTCGGGAACCTAGTAGAGGTTATCCATCCATAGTGTTCAGGAACCTAGTAGAGAGGTTCAGTAGAAGAATCTCCAGTCAGTCTTCAAGTAAAGTGATTTTTGATGATGCTGCCAGTGGTTTTAGGGATGAGATTAGTTACACATCTGACCCTAAACCCACTAAGAAAATGCTACTGGAAAGTGTTGTGGTTCACCCACCCTTCTAAATCATAAAAATCTTTTGTGGTTAGGATTTTCTTTAGCTTAGTAGATAAACACTTTCTTCATATGAATAGGTTCTGTAAAATATTCAACAGAAACACTTTGAGAGTTTCTTTCAGCTGTGTGCTCAATATAAAGAAAATATATGTCTCACACCTGAGACAAAGGCAGGATGTTCATGCAGAGGCACCTTCATGTCTCTTTAATGCAATCAAACAGTTGCATTTTAGGTGGAGGTAATGTCAGAGGACCCTAGCATTCAATGAAATGTAAGGAAGTATGTGTTCTTTCAGAACCAGATTTAACAAAAATGAGTCCTCCTATAATATCCAGGAGAGACACGATGTTACAATTCTGCCTAGCCCTTTATGGTTATTGAAGGAATACATCACAGATTACATCATGTGGAGAAACCTGGCAAAATGCAAGCTTTATTTTAGCAGTTGCAGAAAGTGCCAAGAGTAGAATTATGTTAAAAACCTTTTTTCATTGAGATACCTAATTGATCTGCAGGAGTGAAATTTTTTATTGATCCCCACATGAGAGAAGATTCATGGTTGCTTACCTACAGGCTCCACTATGCTTATAAATG
The DNA here is from genome assembly GCF_001194135.2 of Octopus bimaculoides. Taxonomy (NCBI): domain Eukaryota; kingdom Metazoa; phylum Mollusca; class Cephalopoda; order Octopoda; family Octopodidae; genus Octopus; species Octopus bimaculoides. Next base: position 27,018,788 of record NC_068994.1, read on the forward strand.
CTAGGAACTGCACCAATCAGTTTAAAAATTACAGATAAGAATTCTAATTTATGCTTAATACAAGCTTAGATACTTTACATCGCGATAGTTAATCATTTAGTCATTATATTAAACACTTTAATAGGAATTAATCTTATTATATAATAATTTTAAAATTATTATTATAAATAATTGAAATATTTGAATGTCTTTCTAAATTTATGATAACATCTTAAAGTAAAGTGCCTATTAAAATTCGATAAAATTAATTTAGAAGTAATTATATAATACATTTCTTTGAGGCAAAGATCACAAATAGAATTACCAATATTATACGATGGTGCATAACTAATATTGGACCACTTTAATTCATATTTAATATTCTTATCCTTTAAATCCCAAATGCATTAACTAAGATTAGTAGAATAACATTTTCTTCTATATTTAAAGGAATTAGAATGATCATAAAATCTAGATTTCCATCTATTAGCAGAAGAACCAATATACCAAAACCTATAATGTCTAGTTATTACTTCACATTGACATACTATATTCTTCTTTAAACACTATTTTTCTAAAGGGCATGGAGTTTTGTTTACACAATTACACATGGATTTATTCACTTGTAAATTGCATTCATAGTTAAAAGAATTTCTATTAGCAGCCATCTGCAAATAGGTGTTAAAGTTGGATTATAATAATTATCATTATTGGAATTAATATTAACAACATTTTGATCAATTAAAGAATCTAAGCCTTGTTCCAAATGATTATCAATTACATTACTTTCACTAGACTTATAATCAGTTCTACAATTATCAATAGATTTAGAATTTAGGTATTCTCTGTTTATTGTATGCTGCAATAATCTCAGCTAAATTCCTAGTGGTTGAATACAAAAACTTTACACTATGTTTATTGAAATATTTCCCATATTTACTTGAAGGTGGGAAATACCTATCTAGTGCTGGAAAGAATTTACAAGGAATATTAAAATATATTGAATATGAAAATGGAGCATTATACCATATAATTTTTGCTGATCTATTCTTCATATTATTACTATAAACATTTTTGTCAGTATTACTGTTATAATCCAATATTAAACTCTTATAATGCCCACTCTGGTATAGCAGTATAGTTAGTTAGATAAGCAATCTCATGATCGTCTGCTTGATTGACACTCTCTTAGTATTTGTAATGACCTGCACATACCACTTATCACGTGGGAGGGGTGTTCCATTATTACTATTACCCCATAACATCTCCCCTTTAAAATTTTTCTTTCTTTTAGGAAATATAATTTCATTTCTTTTATTAACAATAATTTTTACATCTCCCCACCTCCCCTTTTTTGAACTTTTTTTATACAGTTACAAATTACAGTTTTTTTCATTTGGTATCCACTTCCAGGAACTCCATACAGTTTCTTCTTTTGCTTGTGCGTTTGGGTTCAATTATTTGTAGTGACATTGGTACTTGAAAAGTATCATAATGTGTTAACAATAAATTCAATGTTAAAATGTTTTTTTTTTAATTTATCAAATGCCTTTTGGTACTTATCAGTCCAGCACCATTTTGCATTTTTCTATAACAGAACATTGAGTGGAGCCCTTACATCGTGTGTATTGGGAATGTAAATTTGGTAGCTATTTACTAAACCTAAGAATGCTTGTAGCATAGTTGTATTATTTGGCATGGGCATATTTTTTATCACAGTCACTCTGGCTGGATCCAGTTTCTGTCCATTTTCATCTATTATCTGGCCCAAGTATTTAATTTTTTTCAGAAAGAACTCGCATTTTCCTTCATTTAACTTAAAACCATATTCTCTTGGCTTCTCAAATACCTTTTTAATATGTTCTACATGTTGTTTGTATGATTTGCATTTTATCGTCTAAATAGGCAATAGCAAAATCACAGTCCAACAACATCATATCCATTACTTGTTGAAATATGGAAGGAGCCACTTTTGCACTGAAGGGAAGCTGCTTAAATTTAAATGATCCATGGTGTGTATTAATGGTTAATAAGTGTGAGCATTCGTCTTCTACTTGGATTTGTAGATATGCCTCTGAGAGGTCTAATTTTGAGAATAATTTTCCTCTATCTAATTTTGCAAACACTTTCTCAGACCAAAGCAATGGGTAGTTATGTGAAATTAAGCAATCATTCAACCCCACTAAAAAATCTGCACAAACTCTCAACTTATAATTTTTCTTTTTTACATAGATCATAGGTAGTGCCCAATCTGAGTGGTCCATCTTCTCAATTATTCCTAGGCTTTCAAGTCTTTCAAGTTCCTTATTTACCTGTTCTAGTGCTACGAATGGTACATTCTGTTTTGGATTAAATACAAGTGTTGCATTTTGTTTTACTACAATTTTTGCCTTTGTTTTCGTGCAGCAATCCAGTTCAACCGAGAAAACACCTAGAAATAAATGGGTTTTTTTTTTCATTCCCTCAGCTGCATTCAAACCTTCAACTGAACCAACTATATTTCCACACAAAATACTTATGGGCTTATTCCACAATTTAAACAGTTCTACTCACTCTGTGCCAAATAGATTTACTGAATTTTTTAACACATGTGCCTTTGCCCTTTTCATTTGGTCATGAAATGTCACATTATACACAAATTCACCTGCAAAATACAATCCTTTACCCATAACACTATTTGCTACCTTTATAGATTTACTTAATTTTGGCTTAGTAATATACTTCCAAGCTTCTTCATTCACAATGGTAATATCACTTCCAGTATCTAACTGCATTTTTACTCATATATTTTCAATTTTCACATTTATGAATTTCCTGGTTGTCACATTACCATTTTCTTTCAATGACATCTTGTTTACTCATTTTTCTTTGTTCCAACATTTTATCATCTTGGTTTTACAGTGCAATTTTACATGTCCAATTTTTCGACAACAGAAACATTCCACTTATTTAAATGGGAAGACCTCCACATGCAAAACATGGGTTTGTTTCCTGATTTTTGTCTTGTTTATACTGTATTTTAGTACACACTTAATTTCTATTCTGCCTGTTTCGCATTTGTTTCACTTCGGAGCAATCTTTAAGTCCAATTTTCTCTGACTATTCTTTCACAGTCTACTGACATTTGTTGTAAGGTTACAGCTTAGTGAGAATTCTTGTTCTTACTTCTGCGTCTTTCTCTGCAGTTAATCTCCGAGTAAATATCAAGCACTTGAACATATCTGGCATTAATTCATCCAGTTTGAACTTTTTACATTTTCTGTTAACTCTACCAGCATATGTGATGTAGTCCTCCACGTTGTTCTTTTCTAGGTTCAAACTATTCCAGTATGTATTGAACAACAAGCTTTTCTCACTACAAATTTTACACAATATGTCTATTGTATTTCTAAAGTTTATGCCAAAAGGTTTTTTTTGAGAGTGCATAACTGCTATAATGTTTGTGTTCTCCTGCTGCCGGTTTTCTTAAGGTTAGACACATTTTCATATCATTTATCCCAATCTTTGCACTCTTTATTGAAGATCTGCTTGTATCTTCTAAAGTATGCCTTGAAGGTAACTCCTTCATCTGGTCCATACTTAAATTCTATCATTGAGTTTGCAACATAATTTGGTGAGAACATCTTTCCAGTATTTTTTGATGAGTTACTATTCATTAATTGTGCTGGTGACACAAGAAATATTTTGAGCGAGACCGTTGCCAGTGCCACTGGACTGGCTCTTGTGCGGGGCTGTTGTAGGATTTTCGAGCGAGATCGTTGCTGGTTCCCCTGGACTGGCTCATGTGCGGGCGACACATGAAATCTTTCGAGTGAGATCATTGCCAGTGCCCCTGGACTGGCTCTTGTGCGGGTGACACAAGAAATTTTTCGAGCAAGACCGTTGCCAGTGCCCCTGGACTGGCTCTTGTGCGGGGCCGTTGTAGGATTTTTGAGCGAGATCGTTGCTGGTTACCCTGGACTGGCTCATGTGCAGGCGACACATGAGATCTTTCGAGTGAGATTGTTACCGGTGCCCCTGGACTGGCTCTTGTGCGGGTGACACAAGAAATTTTTCGAACGAGACCGTTGCCAGTGCCCCTGGACTGGCTCTTGTGCGGGGCCGTTGTAGGATTTTTGAGCGAGATCGTTGCTGGTT
>NC_068994.1:27023204-27026194 GCF_001194135.2 Octopus bimaculoides
TTGTGCGGGTGGCACATGAAATGCACCATTTTGAGCATGGCCATTGCCAGTACCGCCTGACTGGCCTTCGTGCGGGTGACACGTAAAAGCACCCACTACACTCTCTGAGTGGTTGGCGTTAGGAAGGGCATCCAGCTGTAGAAACTCTGCCAAATCAGATTGGAGCCTGGTATAGCCATCTGGTTTCACCAGTCCTCAGTCAAATCGTCCAACCCATGCTAGCATGGAAAGCGGACGTTAAACGATGACGCCGATTGCTGTAATAGCAACTGTTGTTGTTGTTGCTGTCTTTGCAACTCAAGCAAACCAGGCAACAATTCTTCCATAATTTTACAATTTTGTATATTGTATAATACGCACAAAAAGCTTTTGTGAGTTTTGTAATGCCTTTGTTTGTTTAATCGTTGTGAGTTTGTTAATTCTTCATGAGTTTGTTAATTTCTCATCACCATTGTTGTAATCCAATGTCGGACTCTTATAACACCCCCTCCAGTTTAGTAGTACAGTTAGTTAGACAAGTAAGACATGACTATCTAATGACCATCTACCTGACTGACACTCTCTCAGTATTTGTAATGACTAACACATCCCACTCATCACGTGGGAGGGGGTGTTCCATTATTACGATTATCCCCATAACAATTACTTTTATCAGTATTGAGTTTTTTCCTATAGCAATTTTTATTTGTAAATTTGTTTTTTTTTTATTATTATTATTTCTATCTAAAGTTTTAGTTTTCTTATACTCCCTATTATTTTTCAGCATCTCTATAATTCTATCATTTTCTAGAACTTTATTATTATTATGATTCTGGATATAGTAAATTTTATCTTTATATCCAGCTTCCAATAATGCATGGTTATAATAACTTTAATTTTGTTTAAATATATCCTCATTAGCTGAGTAGATATATTTTTAACAATAGAATTTATTATGCTCCTTGGATGATTAGAGTTTTTATTTATACATGGTTCCGGGTTCATTCCCACTGCATGGCACCTTGGGCAAGTGTCTTCTACTATAGCCTCGGGCCAACCAAACCAAAGCCTTGTGAGTGGATTTGGTAGGCGGAAACTGAAAGAAGCCCGTCATATATATGTATATATATATATATATGTGTGTGTATATGTTTGTGTGTCTGTGTTTGTCCCCCCAACATCGCTTGACAACCGATGGTGGTGTGTTTACGTCCCCGTAACTTAGCGGTTCGGCAAAAGAGACCAATAGAATAAGTACTAGGCTTCCAAAGAATAAGTCCTGGGGTCGATTTGCTTGACTAAAGGTGGTGCTCCAGCATGGCTGCAGTCAAATGACTGAAACAAGTAAAAGAGTAAAGAGTATATCTTAAGCATTCATTAGGCTTATGTTGAGGTTGATATAACTCATTATGTAAATTAAAAGTAATGAACCTAGTATAGTCATTTTCTATAGTGATAAAAAAAAAACAAGATGCTTAAAGAATCTATAAAGATTTTTTCTACACCTTTCTAAACTGACCATATATGAAATCTATATATAAGGAAAAGAGTGTCATCTCTATATAATCCACCTCCTAATTCTGGAAATTCACAGTGTATACAATAAAGAATATAAAAAACCAACTCTACCAGCTCTAGTCTAATATTTCCCATCAAATTCAATAACGATTTTTCTAGCCTCTAGTATTATATGAACCTCACTTTTTGATAAATCTGAATTCTCCATAGCAAAAAAATAAAGCTTTATTCAGTAGGGTAGGGTTGATAGATGAGTAATGAATATAAATATCCAACTGAATAAACTTAGTATGTTGTTTACTATTAATGCTAGAGAACCAATCAATAACATCCAAAGAATTTGACCATAAGGATAACCTAATACATTGTTTAAGCCTAGGAATATGTTTATCGATAATAAATTTACTAATCTTACTATGATTTGAAATGAAGGTTAATTCCTATAAAAGGATTTAATATATTAAATAAATTGGTAATTAATTATTACATCATAAAATATATAAGTCTCTATTAACCATTACATAGAATTATTATCTGTAGTTTTTATTCTTTAGTTATCTATTAAGCATAAAGTAAAATTCTTGTGTATAATTTTTATTCCTTAGTTATCCAGTGACATCATCAATAATTGAATATAAAAATATTCATCTTTTAGGTTATATTTTTTAGATTATTTTTTAAAATCATTTTCTTTGTAGATTTCAGATTGTCAAAAAATATACAATTAGTATGGTACTTTTTATCTTTTATTTTTATAAAGTAAATTCAATGACGTCACTATGGGTTGATTGAATGAATGTCTAAGTTAAATCTGATTTAGGCATTTATTTTTGTTAGCATTTATTAAAAGCTAAAAGTTTTTGGATGTTCAGTTGGAATTTTACCAATTTGGATTGCCTTGATAATGTTGTGTTGACATATATTTTCGACGATATTATTAATTTTAATAATATATATGTGTGTGTGTATCTATATATGTACACATATTAAGTTAGACTTGACCCGGGCCAATACCGGCCGAAACCTATCAAAGTATATATATAGTGTAGATTATTTGCCAACATAATGTGGCAGTCACAGTTAGGGGCAATTGTTACTGTTATTTAGCCCCAGGAAACAAATTCTCCAGCTGGCTATATGACACACTATCTGCATCCTTATATTTTCGAACAAGGGTGTTTAGCATCCTCACTCAGTTCAAAGCAATATTTGCATACCAATGGTTCCTGGGTTATTTTTCTTCATCAGCACAGAATAACTGTGTCATATAGCCAGCTGGAGATGATGTTTCCTGGGGCTAAATAACAGTAACAATCGTCCTAACCAGGGCTGCCACATTATCTTGGGAAATAATCTTTACTCTTGAGTACTGTGACTGAATGTCTCTTGTTCGGAGATTTAGAAATAATAATTTTCTATTTATATATATGCATGTATATATATATGTGTGTGTGTGTGTGTGTGTGTGTGTGTGTGTGTGTGTGTGTGTGTGT
>NC_068994.1:27026682-27031364 GCF_001194135.2 Octopus bimaculoides
GACAACAATCCCTGTCAAATTAAGCATGAAATATAGCTTTTGGAATGCAACAACATTTTAAAAACAATCTTTGAGAGTGTCAAATGGGTATCATATTTTACAGACGAAAAAGTAATAATATTAACACATACTGATCCCCAAGTCTCTCCCTGCCCGTGACTCTGAGAGTACAGTGCCTTTGGGCTGTGGTGCATTTGTGAGTTGATAGTGCAGTGCTTGAAATTTTCCAGCATTAAACTGCATATTGCTTTCAGGTTCTGTCGTAGGCTTGTGACATCATCTGGATTCTTTATTGCCTGTAATAATTTTGTATCACCGAGCATGTCCTAGAGAGCTATTATAAACAGTAATGGTTTCAAGACAATTTCCTGGGGGATACCACTTAGAATTTGAGTTTCTTCAGAGATGGCAACTGCCTAACTTATGTCCTTTAGGAAGTCATGCAGCCACCCTCCCAGTTTATTAACTATGTCAAGGTCTCACAGCTTGTCACATCATGTCATGATCTATCTTATCAAGTGCTTTTGCGAAGTCAAGATATATCACATTGACATCTCGATGGTCAAGCAGCTGTTTCAAAATCTAGTTGTAGGGCTGTAAGAGCTGTGTGGGGCAGCTTCTTCTTGGATGTAAGCCATGTTATCTATTGTTCAGTAAGTCAATTTTTTTCTAGGAATATTATCAGTTTCATTCTGATGATTTTTGTTCCATAACTTTACTGATATGCGAAGCCAGAGAGATTGGCCTCTGCTCTACTTCCACCTTTGTGGATAGGGCATATAATGCCTTCTTTTAGCTTTTTAAGAAGTTTACCACTTGCAAGGAATTTCTGGAAAAGTATTTGAAGTGGTTTCACTAAAGCCTTCTGACATGATTTGATGAGAATAGCTGGGAAGCTATCAGGAGCAGTTGCTGAACTTGAGCTCATTTTATCTATGGCCACTGTTATATCTACCTTTTCAATGCTGATGTAATCATCTGTAAGTTTGCAATATTAAAGAATTCAACCAGGTTTTTATCTGCATGTGTCAAGTGGGGAGGTGAAGACACTTTCAAACTGTTCACTGAGCACTTCACTTACCCTTTTTGGGTTCACAGTCAGTGAGCTATTCCCTTGGGACAACAGTCCTATTTTATATTGTACAGTGGCTGTTTCCTTTGCAAATATATAGAAAGCTTTTGGGTTTGTTTTTATGCTTTCTACACATCTGTTCTCTCTCTCTCTCTCTCTCTCTGCTCTTTCTTTTCTTGAGTGAGTTTGATTTTGTTTTCGATTTCCAGGAGTGTCCTTCTTAAAATAGATTTCTCTCTTTTCTTCAGTTGCCTACTCAACCAGTTTGAGACCTTTCATATGCATCACTGGGGATCTTGTTTGTTGGTATGCTGGCTATGTGTGTGTGTGTGTGTGTGTGTGTGTGTGTGCGCATGTGTGTGTAATATATATATACACACGCACATACATACATACTAGAAGTGCACAAAGTTGTGAGGAATAAACTATACACATGTGCAATCATATTTAACATGTCTGTGCATTTGAATGTGGAAAGACCTTTTGCTTTTCATGAGAAAATTCTCTTCATGGACAATATGTTTGAAAATTCATTTGGTTATCAATGGCTCATGGGATGCATGTGTTTTTGCATTGTTATACTTTATCAGCTACGTATGTATGTATGTATGTATGTATGTTTGTATGTATGTATGCATGCATGCACACACACACATGCATGCATACACACACACGCATGCATGCATGCACACACACACATGCATGCATACACACACACGCATGCATGCACACACACACACAATTATGTTTAAAACAACTAGTATTATGTAAAATAAGGTTCAAGGAAATGTGAATGTGTTCATTACTTCTGTTAAAACAATTAAGATAATTTGTAACTTCAAATATGATAAACCATTATAAAAGGTGTTTACTTAAATCTGTATAAATATACAGATATATAAGCATTTGTGTTAAAAAATGAAAGCTACTCAGAAATCAATATATAAGGTAGGATTTATTCATCTAAAATATTTGTGATAAGAACAAGAATAAAAAGATTATGAAAGACGCAGATATATAAACAGTCTTATAAATGTTTGTGTAATTTCAATAAAATTTATGTGTGTAAACCAGCTGTTATTACTGAAAGCAACTTTTTAGTATACTAAGCTATGACTTCTTATCTATTATAATAAATGTGAAGTTGTGTGTCTGTGTGAAGCCTTTTTAAAAGTTTATAGAAATCCACATTTTCCACTTTTTCGTAAAATTTTTTACATCAATGGAATTTTCTCGATGTGAACTTTCCAGTGCAGTAATTATATTTTTTAAATTCCGTTTACTTTGTGTGATTTAAGGAAGATTTTGCTGTTGTTTCTAGCAACTTATATATTTCTTCCCTTCTACCTGTAGCGCCGTTCATCGATCACGCGCTCAACATAAAATATAGAGAGTAAGAGTGAGAGAGAGAGAAAGTGATACATACAAAGTCTTCTTTCTTCTTCCTCTCTCCCATTTAATAGCTTTCTTCTACCCCTCTACCTGTAACATATTTTTCATAACATAGAAACGTAAAAACACACACAACCACACATATGTGATCTGTAACAACGTACACAGAAACACATCAACATTATACATATACGATTTAGTTTCTGTGTCTTTCTTATATATATATGTGTGTGTGTGTGTGTGTGTGTGGAGGCGCAGTGGACTCGCGGTTATAGGATCGCGGTTTCGATTCCCAGACCGGGTGTTGTGAGTGTTTATTGAGCGAAAACACCTAAAGCTCCACGAGGCTCTGGCAGGGGGATGGTGGTGAACCCTGCTGTACTCTTTCACCACAACTTTCTCTCACTCTCACTCTTACTTCCTATTTCTGTTGTGCCTGTGATTCAAAGGGTCAGCCTTGTCACTCTGTTTCACGCTGAATATCCCCGAGAACTACGTTAGGGGTACACATGTCTGTGGAGTGCTCAGCCAGTTGAACGTTAATTTCATGAGCAGGCTGTTCCGTTGATCGGATCAACTGGAACCCTTGACGTCGTAAGCAACGGAATGCCAACAACAACAACTTTCTTATATAAACACGCGCACAATTGCTTCATCACAAATTGCCGTCCTAGCTCCTGCGTAATGGGATTACTCTGCTATGTATAATCAGGGCAGTGCAAAAAGTTGTTTTGCACAAGCATTTCTATAGCCAATTACACGGATGAAATTTACGTACGCTTAATAATGTTATGCAAAACAGCCTTCAGACTTTCCCTATTAATTTCATCGTCTTTTGAATTATGAACATATTTACATAAGGGTTTTTTCATTGTAAGGCTTTCTTTTTTAGTTGATTTTCACCTAGCAAGACTTATCGTAGATGGCGTAATAAGTCACACCCGGACAAGGTCGGGTTATACTGCTAGTATATAATAAAGGTGAAGGTGTGTGTCTGTGTGAAGCCTTTTTAAAAGTTAATAGAAATCCACATTTTCCACTTTTTCGTAAAAATTTTTACATCAATGGAATTTTCTCAATGTGAACTTTCCAGTGTAGTAATTAGATTTTTAAATTCCCATTTACTTTGTGTGATTTAAGGGAGATTTGACTGTTGTTTCTAGCAACTTTTATATTTCTTCCCTTCTGCCTGTACCGGTGTTCTTACACATCGATCACACGCTCAACATATAATATAGAGAGTAAGAATAAAAGAGGGAGAGAGAGAGAGAGAGAGAGAGAAAGTGATACATACAAAGTCATAGATTAACTTGGTTTACCTTTTCACTCTTACTTATTCTTCCACTCTTCCATTTAATACCGTTCTTCTATCCTTCTATCTCGGTCAAACTAAGGCATTTGAATGCATGTGTGTGTTTATATAAGAAAATACACAGAAACTAAATCTTATATCTATAATGTTGATGTGCTTATGTGTATGTTGTTGTCACAGATCACGTATGTGTGGATGTGTGTGTTTTTACATTTCTATGTTATGAAAAAGCATTTGACCCGGTGACAAAAATGAAAAACAATTAGTCTAATAAGTGTAAAACAACTTGTTGGGAACGAATAAGAAGAAAAAAATGCGTGCTCGTGAACGGGGAGGTGGGGATAGGACTCACAACATTCACCGGAGCCAAGAAACAAAAGAAGAATAGTGTAATAGATGTAAAACGACTTGCTCTGAACGAATATAAAAAAATGCGCTCTTGCGAAAGGCAGGGTGGGGAGAGGACTCGGAACATTCACATCGTCAGTCCATGGCCTCTAAACTATAGTGTTTGACCCGAGCTCAAAGGCAAAAAATAATTAGTGTAATAGGTGTAAAACAACTTGCTGTGAATATATATATGTATAAATTAAAACAGTAAGGTAAAAAATTGGGTATTAATTAATATCAACTTAATACCATGAAACTAGCACATTGAAAGAATCAGGAGATTCAGAAAAATTATCTGAGATCTCAAAGGATTATTGTATATGGATATATAAAGGAGACCACAAGGTGGATGGCCAATGTGATCTTCTTCTAGCACATTAGCCGTCCACCTAGTGGTCTTCTTTATACATATATATATATGTGTGTGTGTGTGTGTATGTGTATATATATATATATGTGTGTATATTTATATGTGTGTATATATATATATATATATATATATATATATATATATAT
>NC_068994.1:27032644-27038051 GCF_001194135.2 Octopus bimaculoides
TGTGTGTGTGTGTGTGTGTGTGTGTGTGTGTGTATGTGTGTGTGTGTATGTGTGTGTGTGTTCTTGATATTCTTTCAGAGCAAGTTGTTTTACATCTATTAGACTATTTTTCTTTTGTTTATTGGCTCCGGTGAGGTGTCTCGGAACATTCACGATGTGAATGTTCCTAGCCCTCTCCTCACCCCCTCACCCGTTCGCGAGCGTGCATTTTTTACTTCATATCTGTTCCCAGCAACTGTGTAGCAACAGATCGCCAGCAATTGCTTCATCAGAAATTGCTGTCCTAGCTCCTGCTAAAAGGGATTACCCTGCTATGTATTATCAGGGCAGCGCAAAAAGTTGTTTTGCACAAGCATTTCTATAGCCAATTAGACGGATGAAATTGACGTACACTTAATAATGTTACGCAAAACAGCCTTCAGACTTTCCCTATTAATTTCATGGTCTTTTGAATTATGAACATATTTACATCATAATGGTTTTTTTCGTTGTAAGGCTTTCTTTTTCAGTTGATTTTCACCTAGCAAGACTCATCGTAGATGGCGTAATAAGTCACACCCGGACAACATCGGGTTATACTGCTAGTTATTAAATAAAACCAAGATTGTCTTACTTACAAATATTAAAATAGAACCAAATTAGAATCAAGAACAAGTGATGTAATTTGAAAACAATATACTTAAGTAACTGTATCTCACTGAAGATTTCTATTGATAGATGTGTGAAATCATGAAGGGAAAATTTTAGGCAATTGGTACTGAAAAGCAACCAATTGATTATGTTTAAGAGAAATTATGAAAACATATAGAGTGAGAACAACTTGGGTGGGTTAGATTTAAAAAGGAATGTTGGTATTGAATTTTGATCAGTAAATCTTGGGCAAATTAAGACGTACAAACTTATGTAAATTTCATTTCAAAATATGGTTAGTGAAATATGTATGCCTCAGGGTGATTTCCTACTAGTTGCTGAATGACATTTACACATTTTATTTACAATCTGTGTAATTTTTCTGATATTCTGCATCTAATTTTTCCTTGAATACTTTATTTGTTTAATAGTACTCACTTGCAGAAAAATGTGCTCTGCTCAATTTGTTTCCTTATAACTTTCTAAAAATGGGTAATGAAAGCTTCTTCAAATATATTTCAGATGTGTAGCAAACCACATCGAACATAGGAGTGGAATGAGAACATAGATACCATGCTCAAACCTTTTGGTAATGTGTTGTGCCTGATCTTCAGCTTTATGTTAACATCCACTGGGCAACTAAGTTCCACAACTATGCACAGTTTCTCTTCTCAATCCCAAATCCTTATATCAAATCTGTTGTGCTTACATTTTATTGAGGTCTTCACTGGTGCATTCCACCAATATTCCTTTTCATTAATAGTGGCTATGGCTTCGACTGTATTGCGGGTTTTTTATTTCTTTGTCCTCGGGATTATCCTTCCGACAGATTTCATTATAGGGTGTCCTAGCTAGAATGTCACATCTCATTGGCACATATATTACCATGATGACATTTTTAGACAACTGCTTATGATGTGGTTTATATCTTCAGTGTGAACTCCACAAAGTCTGCATCGGTTGTCACATTTTACAGCTTTCCTTGCATCTCTATCCCTTTTGTGCATCAGGTACTTGGTTGATATTTCCTGTTCCTGGATTGCAAATGCATACCCATCAAAGTGGGAGGTAGAGACTGCTTTGATGATTGATGTTACTATCATCACAGAACTTTCTACTAGCATATCCATGCATAGTCTTCTGCTCATATAGGCTCATCCTTTCATCTGATGATATATTGTGATAGAGTCATGCGACTTCTTTGGGCATGTTTTCTAGGTTATCAGACAAAGAATGTTGCTCAAGGAGCTGCCTTCCAAGTCTTATGATATTATCAGCCCCATGCATGCAAACTTGGTGAAGGATGCACTTCAACGCTTGGTAGTTAAAAGATGTTACCGAAGGGATGTGATGGGACATTCAAAGGCATTTTGGATTGATGTTAAGCCTTCCCACCTTAGGCAGAAGCGGTCTACGTCAATGTTTATGTGGAAATTATGTGTGCTGGTTAGTATTTTTATGCATGTATGTGAGTGAGTGAATAGACTGATGGGTGGATAGAAGGACATATATATATTTCATATGTAATGTCTGCAGAAAAAATGCAGTGGAAATTGAAATATTTGGTAGAACGAGACATTTAATTTTTATGCAAAGAATTCTAATACTTAGTAATCAATGTATGCACTATCAATTTTACTACAGTTTTCTCTTGTGAACTATTGGCTATTTTGTGAAACAATGAAATTATTAATTAGAAAGCACCATAAATGAAACATTATCAAATTAAAAGAAATTGTGTAAAAATGAATACATGGAGGATCCTAATCCTGAGCATTGATTAAAAAAGTTAGAGAATAGAATTCTGTATGATTTTGGAGTGCAATGTTAGCTTGGTTTATAATTGTCAGTATAAAGCTTTGTAACAAATAGAATTTTTTAAATTTTATTTGGAAAAGCATGGTGGTTAACTTTAAACTTCAAATTTGACTTGACAGCTTTTCTGTTTTGGTTTCTAGACAAGGTGTGTATTGATAAAATATTTGATTTCTATGAACAAATTTTTAGTGAGATATCCAACCATCAAAACAAAGCACTTAGCTGAATCTTCTACACAAAAATCATAAAACACCATTGGAATCCAATTTGAACACTTATTACTAACAGAAGGAGACATAGAGTAATATAAGTCTGCTGTTCAACTTGCAAGTTTTAATGTTAATTTTTACATACTCCCACTGAAACACTTTCCTCTAAAACACAAATAAAATTAAAATCACATGGGCGACCACCTACAACTTTGTACATCAAACTTAAATGCTAGACATTGAAGCTTAAACCCAGACATACTACCTAAATACTTCTACTTGTTATTGTATTAACACTAAAAATTGTCTGTCTGAAGGAAATTCTAAAGCTAAAAATTTGTTTACTATCTCAGTCTTAACACTAACATAACTTCAATTTTGTATATGAGTTTCATTGCTTAATTCATTCAAAATGAAATTTTATCAACACATATGTTTTGGTGACAGAATGAAAGCACTGACACTTCACTATTGGATCATAATTGGAACTTAAACTGTATCAATATGCCATTTAATATAAAATTTCAAATTTATGTATTTGTTTTGCAAGAAAATTTTATCTTAAACTGACTGTGATGCTCAGAATCAGATGAAATTATCTTTTCAAACCTTCCACTTAATCAACAATCAGACCTAGTCTTAGCTCATAGATAGTAGGATATTTAGTACACTAAAACACTTTAAGCCTATTATATTTCCAAATAGCTAAAAATCTGTGGAACACAACCTCACACATATTTATCATATTAAAAAATTTCTAGTATTCTAATACTATATTTTAAATTTATTTTATCTTCATGTACATTGTAAATGCTTTCAACATTAAATTCTTTGTTACCGACGTCAACAGCACAATTTTGCTAATAGTTATTACTGCATTCTTACACAATAGAAAATAGTTTTTTTGTTATTATAATATATTAAAAAAATATACAACACTAAATAATCTATTCTACTATAGGCACAAGGCCTGAAATTTTTGCAGGGTGGGAGACAGTTTATTACATTGACCCCAGTGCCTGACTGGCACTTATTTCACCATCTTTTGAAGGATAAAAGGCAGAATCAACTTCAGCAAAATTTGATCTCAGAAAGAAAAGATGGATGAAATGCCACTAAGCATTTTACCTGGTGTGCTAACAATTCTGCCAGCTCACCGCC
The DNA here is from genome assembly GCF_001194135.2 of Octopus bimaculoides. Classification (NCBI taxonomy): domain Eukaryota; kingdom Metazoa; phylum Mollusca; class Cephalopoda; order Octopoda; family Octopodidae; genus Octopus; species Octopus bimaculoides. The sequence continues at coordinate 27,036,463 of NC_068994.1, forward strand.
TTACACAACACTAAATAATAACAGTTCTATATTTAAGAGATGAGGAATTATTTACATTATTTACATTTGACGGATATTTGTGTTCATATAAGTTATTTATACACCTGTTTATCTAAACTGTAATCTCTTGTAGACCAATACTATTTTAATCCTCATTTTTATACCTTATAATCTTTTATCATCAATCATATATTCCAATGTAACTTACATTTCAGCATAACTTAAACTCCAGTGTAACTTATATTTCAATATAACATATTCCAATAAAACTTGCCTTCCAATGCAGTCATTATTACACTCTTTTATTTGGATGTCATGTGTTTTATGTTTTTTTCTTATTTAATAATTTCACTGTTCTAGCATAAAACATGTTTCTCTCAATAACAAACAGTAGTTTCATACATATAAATTTGACACAACCTCTGTAAAAGCTGCTATTTTATGATATGGACATTTTACATTCATCTTCCTCCCTCTGTAAGCTAATCATATGTGTGTGTGTGTGTGTGTGTGTGTGTGTGTACAGGCACAGGCACAGGCATGGTTGTGTTGTTGAAAAGTTACTTCTCAACCATATGGTTTCAGGTTCAGTCTTACTGCATTACTACATAATATCTTGGGCAAGCTCCAGGCCGTGTGTGTGTGTGTTTTTGGGTGTGTGGCAAGGGAGACAACAGTGACCTAACATTGCCAGGTCACTGTCATCTCCCATGCCACACACACATCAAGCCAAATTCTTCCTCTTCTGGTCAGTTCAGCATGCCTTGGCCTTTTAACTCAGGTACGTCTATTTTTTTCCATCTTTTTTCTCTCCTTATCTATTCTCTCTGTAGAAAAGTGCACACTCAAAGTATTAAAAACTTTTTCCATTTTTCCTGAACATCAACCTAATACACTTTGACCTCATCTTTGTGTTTTCTTTAATTTTGGACCATATATTGTATATGCTCATGTGGTCATCCCAGTGTGATCTTCCCTGATTGAACCTTCTCCTCTCTTGGACTCCCATCTCCTTTAAGACTTATTTCTTGGATTATTGCCACCTCTCAAAGACTACCTAACCATCAACTCCATCCAGATTATCACTTGAACTTTATACTACTTGGATTACCACCTTCCTGAATCCAACTCTGCACTCTTGTTTGTGTGTGTGTATATATATATATATATAATATATAAGCAATGTTAATTCTCTAAACAAAGTATTAACAGTAACTGCACGATAAAGTGTAGTATATTGCCACTTAAGTGTAGCTGACTCCTAGGGGTGGATGTTACTGTTGCTTTTAGCCCCAGGAGGACATCTCCTGCAGCTGGCTTATCGACACACTAAGCCAACTGGAGGAGATGTCCTCCTGGGGCTAAAAGCAACAGTAACATCCACCCCTAGGGGTCAGCCACACTTAAGTGGCAATATACTACACTTTATCGTGCAGTTACTGTTAATACTTCATTTAGAGAATTAACATTGCTTGTTTTCACCTTTTCGATATCAGTGAAGAATTTCACTGGAAAAGTAGATATAAGATTGCCAAGATTTTATCTCTCTCATCAAAGATCAGTGGCTATCAGACGCTGACGAAGGGAAA
>NC_068994.1:27038204-27045535 GCF_001194135.2 Octopus bimaculoides
AAAACACGAAAAAACATGAAAAACAACGTGAGGACGTGGAATAAGTACAGTGCTATTGGACGCTCAGGAAAGAAAAGAAAAGGAAGAGGATTTAACGTTTCGATCGGAGATCTTCGTCAGAAATATAGGAAAAGTCCAAAGAAGGGAAGACAGAGAAAGAAAATCGGCAACGATGCACATGCGGTCTGACAGCTGAAAGACAATGGAGCTCTACACATAATATCATGGAAGATTCTTGGAAATTCAAGCCCCTACATAAATGAAACTAAGCATTATAAACTGCATAGCCAAACAGATGAGGATACTAAAGGACTCCCTTAACCCGGGGAACATCCTTAACTCCAGGACAGAAGTTTTTTGACCCTGCTTGCACCTCAGGAAATCCCTGCTGGCAGTCAAAGGGAAACAATCTCTTGTTATTGACAGAGTAGCAAAGTTTTTCCTCTTCCATTTTCTAGAGAGGCCACTTGCTAGAGAAGCCACAGGCCTAGGGTCTGAAGAAATGCTGTAAAGCTAAGCACTTTATGGATGTGGAACTCAGGGTAACCCATATCTATCTTTATTTATATACTCTACTGCTCTATAACTTAGAATGTGCTTCTTTTTTTTGGATTTATGATTTACTGACGATATGTGTGTGTGTGTGTGTGTGTGTGCGTGCGCACATGTATCTATGTATATAGAAGGTTGCTCTCTCTGTCTCTTAGAGTGAAAGGCAGATTGTATGATGCTTGTGTGAAAACAGCAGTGCAACATGGTAATGAAATGTGGGCTGTGAAACCAGAAGATATTTGAAGATTAGAAAGACTGCACAGGTATGCAGATGAATAAGGAAAGTTGTATAAAGAAATACTGATTGCTAAATGTGGATGGAACTTATGGAAGAGGGAGACCCAGGATGATGTGGGACAAAATAGTGAAGTCTAACTTCAGGTAGTTGATCCTCACAGAGAAGATGACAAAATACTGAGATGAATGGTGATTTGCTGTTCTCAAGAAGACCTATCCATCTCAGTAAAAATGAGGTCCTAAAAGCATATCATTTATATTTATTATACCTGTGAAGCCTTTCCAGCCACACTCATCCTTCCCTCACACCACTAACTATGGCAGTATTTCTCAGATACTATAATTATATGACAGTAGTACTGTATGTGTTCCTTTTCCTTTTTGTACTACCAGTAATTCCTCTTCTTGGAACAACTTCCCCTGCCACCCAACCTGTACTCCCAATATTATCCCTTATCACTGCATGTCCACTGAATGCTCCTTTCCTTTGAACACCCTCTAATATCTGCCATCAATGCCGTTTTTTTTCTATCTCACTATATCCACCATTGTCTTCTGTCTCTGTCCACCTCTGTCTTTGTTACTCTGCATCTTCTCTCTACTTGGAACTTCTTTCTATTTCTCATCTATCAACACTTTTACTATACTGTTGCTCTCCATTTTCATATATCATCACCAATTACCCCTTGCTCCATGACCCATTCTTATCTTCTTTACATTCCCCCAAACTGAGACTCCCCATTGCCCATGACTCCATCAATGATCATCATTACTTTTGCTTCTGTATTCATTTCTACTGTCTGTTTCTCTCTTTCCTTTCTCATTATCACAAACCTACCTTCCCACTTAGCTTTCCTTGATTCCCTGCCATATTCTGTTTCTGTCCATATTCTGTTTCTTGTACTCTGCAAGTAGACCCTGATACATCATATTCACTATCATTTCTCCCTTTCCTACAGGGGTAGCCATGTATCTCCTTTACAGCGAAACACTTGTTCCTGTCCCTCTTTCCTACTTTAGCCTCCCTATACCTAGCACAAAACCACCTCCCTCAATACTGTACTTCCTCACACACTTTGTAAAGAGGTCTTGTCTTGTGAGTTATTTGGTGACATCACTACTGCAGGTGTCACCAAAATGTTCCCGAAATACTGAGAAAAGTGGTTGACATCAGCAAAATATTCAGCTGTAGAAACCTTACCGGAACCCAAAATAGACATTAGAGACTAATACAGAACTTAGGCTAGTCAGATCCTGTTGAACCATCCAACCCATACTTGCATCAGATATAGACATTAGATGATGATCATGAGAAGGAGGAGGAGGATAATTTCCATTACTGTTTAATGAGGAATTTTCAATTACCAACTGGTTAAAATAGTTTATGTCCCACTTAATGAATTCACCATAGCTTTGAATATAGTTAATTAAAAAACTGCATTTATTCATCAAAACTAAAACTTTATAAACAATGGCAATCTTTCTTGCTATTGTGTAGTTTATACACTGGATACTGAAAATAATAAAATGTCCTGTGTTACTGCATGGAATGGATGAGTACATCACATCTTCTGAGCATGAAAATTGAATACTTGGATGTGAAATGCATTTTCCAAGTTTGTTTTTGCAACTAATTCTAATTAGAATTCCTGTTGTTGTTTAGTCTCAAGTCTTGTTAGAGCTTACTCATGACATTTCAGTCATGATCGTCCCATCATCTTTTATAGCCACAACTACATGATCAAATGTATTTTTATTCTTTTAATGACAGTAAAGTGTGATTTTGGAGAGATTTGTCTGCTACTTCTAGCAGGGTAAACAACTGCGTGTTGGTTATCTCTACAGCAACTACAGGTGAATAAATATTTGTGAGTCACCCCACAATCTACCTTTCTTTGAGAATCTGTCTCTGTCTGAGTCTCTCTGTCTGCCAGTCTGCCCATCTGTCATTCTGTTTTGTTTATTGTTTGTCTATCTGGCTTATTGCCTGTCTCCCACTGAATGTAGACAAAAATAAATAACCAAAACAAAAGATCTCTGTCTATGCCTCTGATTTCTGTTGTTGCTCCAGTTCTTGTCGTTGGTGGTGATGGCAATGGTTGTACTGCTGCTAGCTGTTGTAGTGGTAGTAGTAATAATGGTACATTACTACAACTGTTGAAAACCTCAAAACTTTCAAGTCTGTTTTCCACCTTATTACTATCTCTACTACTGCCTGTGTCTTTCAGATACAGTTCACTTCATCATTTCAACTAGAACATTCCTTCACTACCACCACCCCTTACTTCCTTCTGAAAATTCTGATATTTTTATACATATATATGAATATATGTGTATGTATGTGTGTGTGTGTGTGTGTGTAATCACAAATATGCGTACATATACATATATATACATATATGTGTGTATCGTTCTCTCTCTATATATATATGCATGCATATATGTACATTTGTATATGTATCCACATATATATATATATAGACACACACACACACATATATATGTGTATATGCAAATATGTATGTGTACACACATATATATATATATATATATATATATATATATATATATATATATATATATATATATATATATACACACACATATGTATACACATGTATATATGCATATACACACATATATACATTTAAATATATATGCATGTATGTGTATGCGCACGTGCATGTGTGTGTGTGTGTGCACATGTGTGTGTATTTAACTTTGTATTTGTGACAGTTCTCCACTGACAACATGGTCTGACATATTGACAAAAATATCTAGGAGATACTAGAAAAGTTTTGTGCCAATCTTTCCTTGGGCTGTCTTATTTAATTTTTTATCAGCTACTACTACTACTACTACCAACGCCACCCCACCCCCACCACAACCATCATCATCATCACTATCATCACCATCATCATCGTTGTCGTCATCATTCAAAAATGACATGCTAGCTCGTCAAATACCATTCTTAGTAAGTACATGTGCATGGGTTGGCCAAAATAATGGAAACACCTTAGAATTTCAAACAAATTTATTTTAATATGGAGTAGGACCACCTTTGGCAGTAATTACAGCTTGAATTCTACGAGGTAGGGATTCGTACAAAGTTTGAATTGTTTCCAAAGGAATTTTTGTCCATTCTTCAGCTAAAACAATCTCCAATTCTTGTTGTGATGATGGTGGAGGATATTGACTCCTTACTTGTTTTTCTAAAATGCACCATAAATGTTCAATAATATTGAGATCTGGGGACTGTAGTGGCCAGATAAGATGTTGAATTTCACTAGAATGTTCCTCATGCCATTCAGTAAAAACTTTAGCTGTGTGAATTGGTGCATTATCATCCTGAAAGATTGCGTTTCCCTTTGGAAACAGTTCTGCAACCATAGGATGAATTTGATTAGATAAAATGCTTGAATAGTCTTCACTATTAATTCTGCCATGAAGGGAAACCATTGGGCTAGTGGATTTTCAAGATATAGCCCCCCCCCCTTCCCCCAGATCATCACAGATCCTCCTCCATGTTTAACAGTTGGAAGAAGGCAGTCTGGGTCAAATGCTTCTTTTGGCTGTCTCCACATGTATACTCGGCCGGTGGTCAGAAATAAGGTAAAGGATGACTTGTCCGAGTAAATGACATTCTTCAACTGCTCCGCGGACCAACTCTGTAGGTTTTTACTCCACTCTAAATGCTTTGCAACGTTTGTTTTTGAAAGTAGTGGTTTTCTGATTGTAGCCCTCCCATGAAATCCAGTTTTGTGCAGCTCCTGGTGAACAGTTTTTTTGGAAACTGGGTTCTTGAGGTGGTCATTAAACTCTGCAGTAATTTTGGGAGCTGTACTTTTGTGATCCTTTCTAAAAATTCATGTAAGAGTCTGACAGTCCCTATCTGGAAGTTTTGGTTTTCTTCTGAAGTTTTGTTTCGACGAGGAGGTTTTCCCTCTTTCTCAAAGGCTGTCATTACATTTGAGACAGTACTTCTTGATACACCAAACATTTCATCTTTTTTCATCACACTAATGCCTGCCATATGAGCACCAACAATTTGAAAGTCCAATAGATCTGTCATTTTAATGAATTTTAATTACCTTTCTCTGATGATATCTGAAAAGAAACAGCAATTTTAGCAAAACATATATTAAGCAACACTAATAATAAATAAAAAAAACACAAAAATAAACAAGCGTTTGATGGTTTTATAGATATCTCAAAATTATGATGCTATGATGCTAGGTATTTCCATTATTTTATCCAACCCCTGTATATGTGTGTGTGTTTATATGTATACACATACACATCTATATGTTTTTGTACATATATATATATATATATAAAGGTTTTTAACTTTTAAATTTGCATATTCAAAAAAGACAGAGACTTCAAACTCGATATATCGATTTATTCACCACTCTATGTCAACATTTCTGTGCCAAACTTATCCAGTGACTGGTCCATTGGATTTTGACATTTGGCACTTCTTCAGGAATGGTTACTATCGGAACAAAACACGAAAAAACACATACATGACGATCATATTAAATCATTATTAAAATCCCGTTACAGTTCCCATATATATATATATATATATATATATATATATATTTGTGTGTTTATGTATATTTGTATATGTTGTGTGTGTGTTTGTGTATTAATGTTTGTTTTTATGCTCACTTATAATAATAATTTTACATTAATCTGATGGGCTACATTTGTAGCATACAAATTTATTATTTTTAAACAAGAATGTCGTTGATAGTGACTTTGAAGTTTTGGTTAGCTAAACCATTTGATGATGGCTTACTCGCCAAAACTTTGAAGTTGCTGTCAACAACATTCTTGTTTAAGAATAATATATATGTGTGTGTTTGTGTATTTGTATGTATATATGCATATACATATGATCTGATGGATGGGCAAATCAGTGTGTGCATACAACAGAGTTTAAGTGATTTAATAGAAAAATTGGGTATAAGAGGCATCAAATGTTGTGTGCAAGAGAGAAGACTGCACTGGTATGGTCTTGTAATGCATATGGATGAGGACAGCTGTATATAGAAGTGCCAATCTCTAAGAGTGGAGGGAACCTCTGGAAGGGGTAGTAGACCCAGGAAGATGTGGCAAGAAGTGTTGAGAAATGATCTATAGTTGTTGAGCCTCACTGGGGCTGTGCTTGAGATGTTGCATCAAGTTAAGTTAAACCATGACCATCCATACATACAGGCATGTCCTTCACAGCCAGCACCCCTCCCCCATGCACACATATTTCTATGATCTGTCAAAACTCCCCACAAACCATCTTCCCCATACCCCCATCACCTAATGCAGGCCCCCTCCACTGTCCCTCATGTACCTATCCACACACTCTCCATGGTCTCACATATCTACCGTAAATTCCAATTCCTCTCAGCACCACTTGCTACATCCCCTCCCAACCATTCCTTTCAACATCACTTGCTATCTCTAATCATCTTCCCTCCCACTCTTATGGAACATCCCCTATATTCTCTCTTTGCTACTTATACTCCTGCACTCATTGTTCCCTGTGGGTGGGCCCTCTCTCTCTCTTACTCTGATTGTCTCTCTCTCTCTCTCTCTCTCTCTCTCTCTCTCTCTCTCTCTCTTACTCTGATTGTCTCTCTATATCTTTCTCTCTCTCCCTCCCATATTCCTCCCATATTCCTCTTCTTGCTTGTCCTATTGAGATACCCAAGTATCTTCTCTGTTAGTAAGAGGGCTATTTCTGTTATTCTTTTATACACTAATCCCAAGCCTGGCACAAAGCCACTTCTATCAGTTCCACTCCCTCTCTCAGCTCAGAAGTCTTTGTCTTGCAAGTAACTTCATGACCATGTGTGCGCTGATGCCACATAAAAAGCATCCATGTTGGTGCCATATAAAATGCACCCACTCTGGTGCCATTTAAAAATACCTGTGCTGGTGCCATGTAGTGGTGCCATGTAAAAAGCACCCACATAAAAACACTTGTGCTGGTACCATATAACAAGCACCCAGTAGACTCTGTAAAGAGGTTGGTGTTACAAAGGGCTTTCAGCCATAGAAACTATGCCAAAACAGAAAATTGGAGCCTGTGAAGCTCCCTGGCCTGCCAGCTCCTGCCAAACCAAACCCATGCCAGTATGGAAAATGGACATTAAATGATGATGATGATGGCGATGATATATATATATATGTAAACGGATGAAGACTCCCTTTGGTCATGAATGACCATGGATTGAACCTAGAAAGTTACCATCCAAAGCACTACTCTGGACAAATTTGTTTATGGAAGAGCATCAGTTGCCCATGCATACCAGCCTCCCCTCTCCACACCACAAATGTTGTCTAAGAGAAAGGCAAAGGCCATTACAGCTTGGCACCAGTGATATTGCAACTCAATTCTACTGTTGACTGAACTGGAGCAAGAACACCACTCATAACCCAGTCTAAGAATCAAATTCACTACTTCATGATTGTGAGCCTGATGTTCTAACCACTGAGCCATGCACCTTTGCCTATTATATATATATATATATATATAT
>NC_068994.1:27047539-27055524 GCF_001194135.2 Octopus bimaculoides
GAGATCGTTGCCAGTGCCCCTGGACTGGCTCTTGTGCGGGTGGCACATAAAAGACACCAGTTCGAGCGTGGCCGTTTTCGTGCGGGAGACACGTAAAAGCACTCATTACACTCTCTGAGTGGTTGGCGTTAGGAAGGGCATCCAGCTGTAGAAACTCTGCCAAATTAGATTGGAGCCTGGTGTAGCCATCCTGTTGCACCAGTCCTCAGTCAAATCGTCCAACCCATGCTAGCATGGAAAGCGGACGTTAAACGATGATGATGAAAACTATATGAGATTATTTTACTTTTTACAGTTTAAGTAAAATTTTTTGACTCTTTCAAATGATACAGGTGTTATAGGTCCTTCTACAATTCGAATAATTTTAATCCACAATTAATTCAAATGATGAAAACTTGTCAGCAAAATAAGTTTAAGGCCGTACCAAATTATTTTGTTAAAATTGAAAATTTATGGCATAAAGGATCAATGAACAAAATTTTTTTATTAGTTCCAGAGCCATTATTTTCAATTACAGCCTTACAATAGTGGAACATGAAGTTTGACAAATGCACACAAAAATCAGTTGGCCTGTTCTGCCAGATTTCTTCAATAAAATTATATGATTGGAGCAAATTTGTTGGTTTTTTTAGCATGAACTCTTTTAGAAACATAATTCCATAAATTTTCTATCTGATTCAAATCTGAGCTCTGCAGAGGCCACTTAGTAACCACCATATTATTGCACTCAAAATATTGCAAAACTTTCCTAGTCTTATAAATGGGGCAATTGTCTTGCTGGAAAATAGATCCCAGTGGCATCTGATAATTTAAATATGGCAGCACATTTTCATTTACTAATTGCAGATAGCCTATGCTGTTCAGTCTGCCATCAGCCTTAACAATTGTACCAACACCTAATCTACTTAACGCAGCCCATGTCATTACCCCACCACCACCCACTTGTGCCGTTTTCTTGACACATTTACGATGGAATTCTTCAGTTGGACAGCATCTAACAAGTTTTTCTGTTTGAATCAAAGATGCAGAAGCAGGATTCGTCGCTCCAAAGAACTTTTGACCAGTCTTCGGCCGTCCATTCAATATGGCTTTTAGCAAACTTGATCCGCTTCCGCCAGTTTGTCTCAGAAATTATCAGCTTCTTTTGAGCAATCTGGCCGAACAGTCCAAATTCTTTTAGGCGGTTTCTGATATAGTTTGTGGTGTAAAGCTGATGTCAGTTTCGTCAGATAATTGCTTCCAAATGTCCACTGCTGTTAACATTTGGTTACCTTCAGAGAGCCTATGAATTCGCAGATTCATCTGTACTGCTGTTTTTCTCAGAGCACCTGTTCTTTTCTGATCTTTGTATTGGCCAGTGGCTTGGTACAGCTTCCATGTTTGAACACAAGCTGTTTTGCTGCATCCTAGTTGCTTGCTAATGTTCATGAAGGATACATTTTGCTGATGAAGCAACACAATCTTTGATCTAGTAACTGGGCTGATACTACAATGCTTTCCCATAGTGAATTAATGTGTAACAATGCTGTTATTAAACAAAACAGTGCAGTACAACCAGCCATATGACCACCCATTTGGTTTATTAATTTGCATAATCTTGGTCTGAGCTTAAACTTATTTTGCTGACAATTTCTAATCATTTGAATTAATTGCACATTAAAATTATTTGAATTGTAGAAAGATATATAATGCCTATCTCATTCAATAGAGAAAAAAATCTACATAAATTGTAAAAGGTAAAAATAATTTTATACTGTTTTGCTTGGTCTTAAACTTATTTTGGCCAGTGTATATATTCACCTATATATATATATATATATATATATATATATATGAAAGTTTATGTGGATTACTTAATACAGTTTTTGAAGTGTAAAGGTGATATTTTAGAAAAAAATTATTTTGTTCAAAAATGTTATGAAATCTTTTGTGAGGATGGTACTAACCTTTTTGGGAAGAAGTCTTTTTCTAGTGTGTGAGTGCTTTCATTAAACGTTTTCAAACACATGTTCTCTTAAAAAGGAAGTTGTTATTTTTGTGGTAGTGGTAGTATTATTTCCGGTTTATTTTCGGACTCTTGGTATTGGTCATAAATATTCTTTCACCATTGTTTATTATATAGAGTGTTGACTATTTTCGGTTTAATTTTGGATTTAGAATTCTTATAAAGTATTATTTTTGTTTGCCTTTTGTAATTGTACATTTTCATCATTTATTTTGTAAAATGGGAATATTTTAAATTTTCCATTTGCACAGATATCTAGATGTTCACTGCATGGGACATTCCTAATAGATGAATCCCTAATTTGTTGTTTATACACATTCACACAGCTGTTCAGTTTCCTTCTTGTCTCCCCAATGTAGTTTTCTTTACATTGTGAGCATGTTTTTTGTTTTGCAATGAATTCTAATTCCTTCCCATTCTTGAGTTTTTTTGATTGCCCCTTATTCAATTAATTTGCATGTCCCACTACAAGGGTCACCACAGTTGATTACTTGTATCGTTTATTTTTCAAATGTGAATCTAGCTTTGTTAGGAGTCTCTTGAGATTGGATAGTTGTCTTCAACTGTTGATAATTTGTGATTTTTTAATTATTCATTGGAGATTCGGTAATTGATGTAGAATTGGGAGGTATCGTTTGGCTGAGTGCAAGATGTTGTAGTTTCTATGATTGTGGGTGACTACAAACAGAATATTTATATTTGTATTTTTTTTTCAGACCTAGCCGGAGTGTTTCTCCGTAAGGTAGAGATCGGGATTTCCTTTGCTTTTGTTACGGCATATTGAATTAACTTGTTGGGATATTTTTGTTTCTGAAGGAATATATTAAGTTCTGCCAGTCGTTTCTCTCATCTAACGGTATCTGTGACTGTTGAGCATATTCACCTTGTCATATTAAACGGTATGTTCCTTTTTGTATGGGAAGGGTGGCAAGATCTAAAATCTAAACATTGGTGTGTGTCTGTGTTCTTGTAATACAGGTCAATTGTAACTTTCTCATTTTCTTTAATTATCAGGATGTCCAAAAAGAGTACCTTTACATTTATTTCCGTAGTGAATTGGATTGAGACATAAATGTTATTTATTAATTTAAGAAATTTTGTAAGGTTCTCCTCATTTAGGTTCCAAAATATAAAGCAGTCATCTAAGAATCTTTTCCAGTTTCTTATGAGGTAAGTTTGGAGGTGGTCGTCAAAAGTAGTTTTGGATAAGGTATAAATTTTTTCTTCTATGTATCCCATTACTAGTGTGAAAAATGTTGCTGTGACTTTCATATCCATTGCAGTGCCTTGTATCTGTAGATAATATTGATTATCAAAGAAGTAGTTGTTTTCCAGTACTATCTGTAAACCTTCAAGTATATATTCTTTTGAGAATCTCTCCTGAATTCTTTGTAGTTGTTTGTTTATCCAGAATTCTACTGCTTCTAGTCCATATATATATGGGGAATATTTGTGTAGAGACTAGTTACATCAAAGCTAGTGAGTACTATCTCTTTATCTACTTGTTCTGGGATATAGCTTAAGAAGTTCATGTCATCTCTAATGAAATTGGGAACTAATCTGCATAAAGTTTTTTAAATTATGTTCAGCAAGTTGCTTAATCTTTGGGTGCTGGATGCTGGTCCTGCAACAATCAGATGCAATTTGAGATCAGTTGGTTTGGGAATCTTTGGTGATCTGAATCTTTATATATGGAGTATGGAAGTCTTTTAAGTTGTTGTTGATCTGTTTGGATTTATGGATTTTAGTACATCCATAAAAATTACTTGTTTCCATTTTAAAATTGGTGAGTTAATCCAACTCCTTTTTTATTAAGTCATCTTCAAATTTGTTGGTAAATTTTCCAGTTTTACTCATAGTTCGTTTATCAGCATTGCTATCTAGTTTTTTTGTAGAATTGCTGGTCATTGAGTTGTTCTAAGACCATTTCCCTGTAATGGGTCTTGTCCATTATTACAATAACTCCTCCTTTGTCAGCTTCTTTAATAACTATAGATGAGTCTTCTTGTAGACATTGTAATATGTTTTGTTCCTCATCTGTAATATTTTGTTTTACAAGGTTTGCTAGAATGTTTGAGCTAGCAGATCTTTGCAGGTGTATTATATATTCCTCCAGATATTTGTTTCTGTTTATTGGAGGTTTAAAACCTGTTTTGTTCTGCACAAGTGATGGATCATAGTTGTGATTGTTTTGAAAGAATTCACATAGGCGAAGTTCCCTGCAAAATTCCTTGGTATCTTTTATAAGGTCTTGTACTGTTATTATCAGTCTGAATATGCTTGAGGCCCGTTCAAATAGGTGAACAAGCCACTCACTGCATTTTGTCATGGAAAATATATTCCATTTGTTGACAAATGGTGTGTATACACATATATCAGCTTGCAGTGCCACCTATTCAGACTGTGAGATGCATGCATTTTGGAGTAGTTATCTCCTCTTTGGTCATGGACACCAGGCTGCAGTGCTGCAAGCTGATTGAAGAGACTGATTCTCTAATGCTTCTCCAGCTACCATATGGTGACTGGCAGCACTGTAATAAAAAATAAAAAATGCATCTGAAACAGCTGTAATGAACATTTAACTCGTTTGTGTTCTTATTTAATGTAAACACCATTCCTGGAACCTTCCCTACATTGGATTGTGAAACTGCATGCTGGTGTGCATGGACATATAATTTCATGTACATGTATATACATACATATATGTATATTTCAGTGTATATGTACATGTATGTGTAAGTGTATGAATATGTCTGTGTATGCACAGGTATATATACAGATGTGTTTGTATATGGTATATACACTGATGTGCAGATTTTGACCCTTGTTTGATGTTGAAGTAGCGGAAGGGTAAGAAGAGATTAGAGGGGCAGAATAGAGGGAGGGAAGATGAAGCTAGAAGGAGGTGGGGAAGAAATTCGAGGGATGAGGGTAGGGTGTGGTATAGAAGGACGTGCTAGGTAGAGAGGAATGTGTGAAGAGAATCAATTCTTCAGTATTCTTTCTCTGCCACCGACCCACCTTCATTCTTTAAATTTTTCCCTTGTTGCACTGTTGGTATCTATAACTAGATCCCTTCCCTTCATTTTGATACCTGCCCCTCCCTTTTCTTATACCCACTTCCCTTTTTTTACCATCCCCTCTGGCCCCTCTGTCCCAACCCCATTCCCTATTTCATTCAGCAATACTAAACATCTGCAGGCATTCAACAATCCAAGAATGAGGCATCAAATTAAACTCAATCCAGGCCATATACATGTTGGTATGATGGGTTTTTTTTGCAATGCCTCAAAATTGTCTTAGTAACCTGGTGATCATTGGTACCCTAGATTTCTTTCTATATCTTTTTTTGTTTCTATGGTAATATTTCTTCATATAAAAGAAAAGTATATGCCTTCTCCACAATCATTCCAGTATATACCTTCCATATTATGTTCAGGCATGCTACTACGATAATAATTTCCCCACAACATTCTCCTTCTATCTTTCATTACAAGTGTTGTCCTTCTCATTAACATCCAATAGGGAAGTGCATCCTTCTGGACACATTCGTTCAATTCAGTTGCAAGTCATTCATGAACTGCATTGCATATCTTCAACCAAAACTGATGGATTCCATCTGGGCTGGGAACTTTCCAGTTTGGTTCCTTGGCCACTTGATCCTTCACATCCTTCAATTCACAGTAAGGTTTCTTTGTCTATTTCCTCCTCACAATTCTGTCTTGATGATTTCTATCCACTTAGCATCTTTTCTGGTGTTTCCCCATTCCAGAGCTCTTTGGCCTGGTGAGCATTAGGAACAGCATCCTTCCCACTGTCTCATTCAAAAATGTAGAAGAATTGTTTTTTTAGTTATTTGGAATAATGTATTCTCCTCAAACTTTTTATTTCTGCTCACACATCTTCTTATCTTCTGGCTTTACATCAAAATCTTCTGTTTTAATTGTTCCATCACTATATAGAATCCATTGTTCCATAGTTTGTTTCTTGTCTCATGTCTCCTGATCAACCTTTTCCTCATTTCCCCTTTTCCTCTATAAGCCATTGCTCAATTTTACTTAACTCTTGTCTTGACCACATAATGTCATTTTCTATGCTTCATTTACATCATGGTCCTCTTTTGCCTTACGCTGTTTCAATCAATTGTAATTTCTCCTCGGTAGCTTGGATAAGATTCCTTGTTTGCATTACGTCCTGTCTGAATATGTGATATAACTGTATTCATTTTTTTATAATTTCATATATCATAGTCCTATCAACCCTTTTCATATTCATTGGGATTTTTCTTCATGAGCATTCATCAAATCAATTAGCCATCTTTGTAGTTCAAGCAATTCCTCATCTAATTGGCTCCTCCACTGCAGTTCATTATTATTTGTTAGCACAATGGACAGAATGTTTATTGGTATTTAATATGCATTTACATTCTGGGTTCAAATTCCACCGAGGTCGATTTTGTCTTTCATCCTTTTGAGCTCAATAAAATAAGAACCACTTCTGTGGTTGCAAAATCAGCTAGCTCCCTCCCCCAGAAATTTAGGCCTATAATAGAAAGGATTATCATCTTCATCATCATCATCATCATCATCATCATCATCATCAACAAGAACAACAACAACAACATCATCATCATCATCATCATCATCATCATCAACAACAACAACATCATCATCATCATCATTTTATTATTATTATTACTACTATGATCTATTTTATTTCCAGCTTTATTGTTCATTAAACTTTGGATTAAACTGGACATTATTACATAAGTTTGTCACTCCAAGATTCTTTTGGTAAGTAAATCATTTTTATTTTAATATAATATTCTTATTTTCTTCAATTTTTTATTTCATATTTTTGACGTCAGGAGTGAAGGCCATGTTCAGAATGTATTATAGACTATTCAAGACTGATGCAAGGGCAGTAGGAGGGTGTCCTTAAACTGGAAACTTGGTCCAAAATCCTTGCAACAGAGTGGACTCCGCTAAAGGCACAATCTGGGTGTTGAATAAAGTCTACCACTGAGGTAGGTCCTGGCAGGATTTGAATTCAGAATGGAAACAGCTGGAATAAACACAGTAAGCTACCTGGTCCAATATTCCACCAACCCACTATCTTGGACTGGTACCTTTTTAATGAATCTGAAAGGATGAAAGGCCAAGGGGATTTTTGATTTTTGTAGGATTTGAACACAGAGTGTAAAGATTTGGAACAAACCCCACACAATATACTCTCCAATGCTCTAATAACTCTGAATAAATTCTTTTAGTATTTAGTTTTATCTCCCCCACCTCTCTCTCTCTCTCTCTCTCTCTCTGTACACACACACACACACACATATATATGTATATATATATATGTGTGTGTGCATATATATGTATGTGTGTATATATATATATATATATATATATATATGTAGTAGTGGGGGTGGGTGCGCTGAAAGTGTAGCTGCTAGAATAAGAATAGCCTGGACAAAGTTCAGAGAGCTCTTACCTCTGCTGACGACAAAAGGACTTTCACTCAGAGTAAAAGGCAGATTGTATGATGCATGTGTACGAACAGCCATGCTACATGGCAGTGAAACATGGGCTGTGACTGCTGAGGACATGCATAAGCTCGCAAGAAATGAAGCCAGTATGTTCCGATGGATGAGTAATGTCAGTGTGCATACCTGACTGAGTGTAAGTAACTTGAGAGAAAAATTGAACATAGGAAACATCAGCTGTGGTGTGCAAGAGAGACGATTGCGCTGGTATGGACATGTGATGAGAATGGACGAGGATAGCTGTGTGAAAAAGTGCCACACCCTAACAGTTGCGGGAACCTGTAGAAGAGGTAGGCCCAGGAAGACCTGGGCTGAGGTGGTGAGTCAAGACCTTCGAACATTGGGTGTCACCGAGGCAATGACTTCTGACTGAGACCTTTAGAAATATGCTGTGCGTGAGAAGACCCGGCAAGCCAAGTGAGACCTAAACCCAAG
>NC_068994.1:27055896-27062705 GCF_001194135.2 Octopus bimaculoides
GGCACATAAAATACACCATTTGAGCGTGGCTGCTGCCAGTACCGCCTGACTGGCCTTCATGCCGGTGGCATGTAAAAGCATCTACTTCACTCTCAGAGTGGTTGGCATTAGGAAGGGCATCCAGCTGTAGAAACTCTGCCAAATCAGATTGGAGCTTGGTGTAGCCATCCGGTTTCACCAGTCCTCAGTCAAATCGTCCAACCCATGCTAGCATGGAAAGCGGACGTTAAACGATGATGATGATATATATATGAGAGGAAGTCAAAAATGATCTGCACTTTCACAATAACATATTTTTATTATTATCACACTTCCTTCTGCGCATGCATGCTTATAGTTGGTACTATTGTGCTCATGTGATTGAAGGCTGAGCCTGATTGTGCCATTTTCCTTTCTGGTTTTGCAGTGTAATCATGGCCACTCCACTAGCATTGTGCACCAAAGAAGAACAAAGAGCAGTGATCCGATTTCTTTGGTCGGAAGGTGTGTGTCAGGTCCTGAAATTCATCACAGGCTTAGCACAATACAGGGACAGTGGACTACCACATAGAAGTGTATATTAGTAGATCAAGAAGTTTAAAAGTGACCAGACAAGCTTGACATACGAAGAGGAAGCAAGATGCCCATCAACCTCCACTACTTTGGTGCACATTGCTAGTGGAGTGGCCATGCTAACACTGTAAAGTCAGAAAGAAAAATAGCGCAATCAGGCTCAAACTTTGATCACGTAACCATAATAGTTCCAACTATAAACACACATGAACAGAAGGAAGTGCGATAATAATAAAGATATGTTACGGCAAAAGTGCGGATAATCTTTGACTTCCCCTCATATACACACACACACATACATGAACACACACACACACATATATTCAAGATCAAAATCCTATAGTAGTTTATAAAATAGAATTCAGTAATATAATGGTTGGAGGTCATTCAGATAATTTTGCAGTTTTTTCTTTGAAACAAAAAAAAAGTAATCTTATACTAGGAGTTTAGTATTTCACTATTATTGCAATGTCTCTCTTAGAATTGTATTAAAAGGACAAAACCAGTGGCTAAATCACCCAAAATATGTTTTGGTATTGATAGGTAGACTCAATAGAGTGATAGACAAAATATGCTGGGAACAATGTATTGGTAGAATCAATGGAGCATTGGATTAAATATGTTGAGGACAGTCAATTGCAAGAAACAGCAGAGCAGAAAACACAAGGTGCAGGAGTGGCTGTGTGGTAGGTAGCTTGCTTACCCATCACATGGTTCTGGGTTCAGTCTCACTGTGTGACACCCTGGGCAAGCGTCTTCTACCATAGCCTTGGGCCAACCAAAGCCTTGTGAGTGGATTTGGTAGGCAGAAACTTAAAGAAGCTCTTTGTGTGTCTGTGTTTGTCCTCCCAGTATTACTTGACAACCAATGCTGGTGTGTTTATATCCCTGTAACTTAGCAGTTCAACAAAAGAAACTGATAGAATAAGTACTAGGCTTACAAAGAATAAGTCCTGTGGTCGATTTGCTTGAATAAAGGTGGTGCTCCAGTATGGCCGCAGTCAAATGACTGAAACAAATAAAAAAAGAATGATATTTAGCTGCATCTCTTTAAATTTTTCATGCAAATCACAAGGCCAACTCTACTTTTCATCTGCCCATAGCCAATAAAATGAAAAACTAGATCTAATTTAAATGACTAACCTCTCCCCCAAATTTCAGGCTTTGTGCCTATATTAGAAACAGTTATCATTGTTCTTGTAGTTAATGTTGTTGATGTTAACTCAACATCACCATTATTATTATTATTATTATTATTATTACTTAATCTTTGTTATGTTGCTCATTCTCTTCCTCAGCCTTCATCACACAGTCTATAACTTCATTTCCTCTACTGCACTTTTTAACCTCCATTAAAACAGAAGACAGGTGCTTGTTAGGAGAAGGTCTATGTTTACTATGTTTTCTATCTATTTTCAGTCATATATCAATTCATTTTTCACCTGCCATTATTCTTTTGTAGTTAGATCTATAATCCTGCACTAGATATTTCTTTAATGACTTCCTAATTCCTGTACATCCCTTTGTTTGTGTATGGTAAATATAATCTCTGAATTTCTGCTTCAGGCATGTGGCACTCTAAATACAGTGATTATCTTTCTATATATTCTGCTATGTTTTATTACACCTCTATCTATCAACAGTTATTACTGCTATTGTTACAGTTATTGAACTAGTTAACCTCATCTTTCTATCAAGACTGATGCTGTGATTCATCTTCTTAGCTGCCATAATAATGTCTAAGTATGTATGCATGCATGTATATGTATGTACATATGTATGTATATGTACGTACATATGTGTACATGTGTGTGCATGTGAATATATGTATGTGTATATATATGTATATGTATACATAGGTATGCATGAATGTGTGAGCTAAAAGTTATTTGAGTATACACTTGTTTACATGTATGTATGCATGCAAATACACACACACACACACACACACACACACACACATAAACTAGTCTATCAACGGTGTCTATGCATTAATTATGATACATAGTCTCCTATTTTAATTTAATACTGCCTCAGTTGCACAACCCAGACTTTTATTCAGGCAAGTGGCTATTCACTACATTAGTGACTGTTTCTTATATGGGTGGGTTTCTTATATGGGTTGATGCTGATTAATTGTCCAGTCATGTGCCGCAAGTACCTATCATTGAAAAGGCCTAAAAAAAAATGAAATACCTGTAGTATTCTCATTGGACGCTATTGGAGTATTTTTCATCTACCTCTGATGCGTATTATCTTTTTAACACAGCATGTCCACAAGAGATATTATCTTAGGATGACTACTGCAGTAACTAGTACATCGAGGTATCTCTATACATTAGGTATCATACATAGATGGCTATATGCATGCATGTATGCACATGCACACATGTGCATGTGCACACACACACACACACACAAAGTAAACATAGATGGCATTTAAAATTTAGAACAGCTGTTTCAGTAGAATTTTATTTAATGTAGTCGTAAAAGATTACATCATAATATACTACCCACCATCACTAGGTAAAATTTTAAATAGGTAATTTTAAATGGCTATGTTCAGACTATGTCCAGTTCTTGGCTATGTGATCATACCTAACTATTTCTGGTGTCCTGTTTATGTGTCTTGATTCTTAAGAATTACATATACATATATACACATATATCTATATATATATATATATATACATATACATACACACATATACATATACATACATACACACAACGCACACACACACACACACACATATATATAAAACAAAATGTTGAATGTTTACTCAAGTTTTGTCCATTTGTGACCATCTTCTCAAGGAATATATGTTATATACATAGATCCTTTTGGAAAGTTTTGGAATAGAATAGGTAGAGTACGATTAAGGTTATATTGTATTTTATTTCAATGAAAATTGAATCAATGCAAACCATTTTGTTCTTACTTCTTCTACTCCATATATATCATCATCATCGTTTAACATCCACTTTCCATGCTAGCATGGGTTGGACGATTTGACTGAGGACTGGCGAACCAGATGGCTGCACCAGGCTCCAATCTGATCTGGCAGAGTTTCTACAGCTGGATGCTCTTCCTAACACCAACCACTCCAAGAGTGTAGTGGGTGCTATTACGTGACACTGGCACGGGGGCCAGTCAGGCAGTACTGACAACAGCTACGCTCAAATGGTGTTTTTTACGTGCCACCTGCACAGGAGCCAGTCCAGCGGCACTGGCAATGACCTCACTCGAATGTCTTTTCACATGCCACCCGCACAAGTGCCAGTAAGGCGACGCTGGTAATGATCACACTCAAATGGTGCTATTTACATACCACCGGCACGGAAGCCAGACAGCTGCTCTAGCAGTGATCATGCTATATATATATATATATATATGCAAGTGTGTGTTGTTCATATATATGCCACTACTCACTCTGAGTTATTTCCCTTGTCTCATGTTTGCTTAATTTATGCAAATTACCTAGGCTATAAATGCATTGTAATCTTTTTATATATGTCTATGCACTTTGCTGCTGATGATAGGTTAGAAGGATTGTTATGCTGATCATACATATTAAAGCAGAAACATATATCCACAACTGTCCTCTTATCTCAACACAATAAGCCTGTCCTTCTCCTTAATGGCATTCAACTTTGAAGAATGCTTGATTTTATCTTCCCTTCTCATGAAGATTTCTGAATTGCTATTTGTTAATTGTGACATCCTTTGGAGGCAGAGAAAATTTCAAAACATCAAGTATACACAGATTGCTATTATGGAATGATATTACTTCTGTTGCTTGTCTGCGCATGCATGTGCATGCATGCATGCGTTTGTGCATGTGTCAGGTTTCTCTTGCACTACTGGCAACATGTGTCCCAGTACATGTTGCATGGTTGGGTCATCAGTGACTAAACTAGCAACCCTTTCAAGCTTTCTTGGTGAAGTGGGTGACTTTTGGGACACCCTGCAGGATGAAAAACAAGACCTATTAAAGGGTGAAGAAACTCAGAAGAGTCAACAGCCATCTACTATAGCCAAAAGTAGATGGTGCTCACCAGTCATAGTGAAGACAATCCATCTAGAGGAAGGAAATCTTTGATTTAAAAACCATCATAATGTTGGTAGATGTAGTTCACCAAAATATGCAACCAGTAATGGAAGCAAATAATCTTCCTGAACTGACTCTCTTATCTTCTTCCACCCTTCCCTGCCACAACATTCCTCCACACCCCCACTGAGCCTTCTACTTCCCTCTTCTAATACTGCTTACTCTCCACATTTAATCATTCTACCTTTAAACTTCTCTGCGTCAAGATTTTGCCCTTACCCTGATGCCAGAGGCTCGATTTATCCACTAGCGGTGAGTGCTTGATTGTAATTGGGTGCGTGGTTATTGAAAATTTCCTCAGTGGAAGAGAGGTCAGATATACGGGTTGAGATACCCTTGATTATGTTAGCAAAAATGAATTTGTGGTGATTGGAATGAATGTTTAGGTATTTAAGATATTGGTTAGATTTGTGGTAAGGGAAGTATTGGGAGGTAGATAAGTTTAGAGTTACATCTAAAAAGTTAGAAGTTTTGTGAGAATTTTTGAATGTGATAGGTTTAAGTTAGAGAAGAATTTGTGTAGATCCTTTCTAGTTCTTTCCAAGGAGGATTTATTTATGCTTTTGGTAGAGACCCCCCTGATGCTAGAGAAATGTATTTGGAGCTGGTGGAGTATGTATAGTCCAACCAGATCAGTGACCTGGGCAGAATCAGATGATCCCATGGTAATGTCAAATAAGTTGATTGGCTCGGCACCAGAGTTTGCCCTCAAAAGAAATAAGTGTTTTGCGGGCATTAAGGATTATGTTAATTTCCAGTGGGTTTAGGTTAGTTAGTTTCTTAGCTAGAAGAAGAACTTGATTTAGAAGTTTAGGAGAAATAGAAGAATAGTAATTATTTATGTCGAACTGTGGGAAAGAATAAGAGTTTTTGTTTAAGAGATGGAACCATGTAATAATTTCGCTAGTATAGGGCTATAAGTCGATGTTTAATATCTCCTTTATGACTGGTATTATTTTGTCCAAAATATTTTAGCTTACCCTTCCTAAGTCTGATTTGGTGGGGGATATTAGGCATATCAATGGTTTTGGTTATAAAGTCTTTCTTATGACTCTTGAGGTTGAAGTGTGGAGGTGTAGGATGGTATGGTTCAGTTCGGTCATCCACTTGTAATTTCCTCATAAGTTTGCAGTGGTTGGTGTTGATGTCATTTAGGGCAGATGCTGGTGCCCTTTTGTAGGATGAATTTATTGTATTCCTTGATGGTAATGGGATACATATTTCCTGTTTTATCCAAGAAGACATGTAATTTAGGGGATGCAATGATTTGTTTTATGGTGTATGAAAATTCTTTTTGAAAGGGGGATTTATATTTGGAGAATTTGATGTTTCTAATCAAATGAAGCATATCTGCTTTGAATTTTTCGAGATGGAGGTTGTGTAGAGGGTGTTTATATGATTTGAGGTTGTAGGTGATGGTATTATTGTCATTTCTGTACTTTTGATTGTCGTGGAAGAAAGCTTCCCATTGCATTCTTCGGATGAGGTCCTTAGTTTTTGTGAGGAGGAGTAAGAGGAAAGTCTTTTGTGAAGGAATAGGTGTGTCCTTAAGAGAAATGCCAGGGAATTGTTTATCCATTATAAAAGTGTTACCTGAGATAAGTGCTTATAATAGCAAGAAATCAAGGGTATGAAAGGTATTGGTGTCAAGAAGACCCAAAATGTATCGGGTAAACGTTAAGTAAGTGCTATGGATAGACCATGGTTAAGCTCCAGGCTCAGTAATGATACGAGTGAGGAGTCCAATGCAGGTCATGTACTGGCGTGCATATATATATAAAAATTGACAGTAAACGCCTTACAGCTGTTTCCGGGATATTTTATATATCCCTTCATCAGAGACAGTGTGAGAAAATGTTTGAGTATTAATTATTGTAAAGAAGATATGAAATACAGAGGGAAATAAGAGAATCCTGGAAACAGTTGTAAGACTTTTTCTCAATAAATGTGATGAAATCTATTTACTGCCTTGGTTTTTTTTATCTCATTCTGTCAATTGTTATATATATGCCTGTTAATACATGACCCATGTTGGACCCCTCACATGTGTCATTATCGAGCCTGGAGCTTAACCATAGCACTTACTTAGCATTTACCCAATACCTTTTGAGTTTTCCTGACACCAATACCTTTCATACCCTATAT
>NC_068994.1:27064779-27067359 GCF_001194135.2 Octopus bimaculoides
ATATATATATATATATATATATATATAATGTATATTTTTATTAATAGTTAGTAGAAGTAGCAGAGTGCCTCAAAGTTCGAGAGTTTCATACAATGACATGTGCACAGAAGTCTCAGACTTTGAGTCACTCTGTTACTTCCACTACATATTAATAAAAATATACATATACTCATATTTTGATTTCTATTTTTCCTATTTGCATCAACATACCTATATACATTCTGTATATATATATATATATGTGTGTATATATATATGTGTGTGTGTATATACATATATATATATATAATCATCATAATTATCATCTGCTTTCCATGCTAGCATTGGTTGGATGGTTTGACAGGAGTTGGCAAGCCAGAAGATTTCACCAGGCTTCACTGTCTGTTTCATCACTAGTCATTAATCTACCCAAAAAGGTAATATTCATTCACAAGAGTGCAGATGCCCACAGATTGTTTTCTGTCAGATTCTGAGAAAACCATTTTACAAGTTTAGCCACTTCTTCAAGCCAGTGCAGATGCCAATGCAGATGCCAGTGAATTATTCATTTATTTGAATTCAACTCCTAGGCTAATTCTTCAACCATCACACTGCTATTTCACTCAAATTCTGACAAAAGCAGGTTTTCATTAAATTGAAGAGGATGACCTGTCCATGTAGTACCCTTTAAGCTGAAATTCTTCAAACTATCTTTCACTACTCCTTTTGTTTAAGTATTCCTCACTATAAATACTGTGTATATTTTGCATGGCTTCTGTCACATTGCTTTTCCTGACCTAAATGCCCCTTGGACATGTTCATCTTTAGGAGTAATAAGTAATAAGTGAATTGGATAATTCATATTGTAATGACATGAATCTCTTCTTTGCAACTGCATGAGATCATGGTAATATGTACTGTTGTCATTCAGGTATTTGAAAACAGCAAAACTATCTCACTTGTAGATATCAGATTCCAGCCATTACTTATGGGATTACCTGATAGCTGTTAACACAAACATTAAAATAATCAATACATATAACAGAGTGAATCTATATAAATTAATATTAGTGATAATACATTGTAACTTCATGTTTCATGCTATAATATAAATGACTGTCTGTCTGATTGTATATATATATCTCTCGCTTTTTCTCTCTCTCTCTCTCTATCTATCTATATCTTTATCTATCATATATTTAATGTTTTCCCCATGCTTGCATGGATTGAACAGATCTTATCTGCCACAGCATCTCAACTCTTTTTCCAGTATTTTGCCTGTATGAGTTTTATCCTCTTGAGATACCCATTCACCACTTCTTTTTAATCTTCCCATTATGTCTGTGTATGTGTGTATACACACACAGACATAACTCACACAAACATAATACACACACATGTAACACACACTCACACAAAACATAGTTTGGTGTATTCAAAGAACTATGTGAAATGGTCAAAAAGAGACAATTTGTAGATTAGATAAATGGTTTAACTTCCTTATGAAATGGACTTGTTAATTCTAATAAAAGAATTATGAAAAGGAATAAGAATGAGAATAAAAATATATCTGCATACTTCTTTAGTAAAAAAAAATGTTCTATTAACAAATTGTTAGAAAGACAAACTGTAAGATTAGAGATGATAACAAAGATACTGTGCGCATATCCAAAACTTACCACCTAACATCTGCATACATACAGTATTTAATTTAAGGTGGTGGTGTTCAGTTAAGTAAAATGAACCTATGCACTTGTTTGCATTTGCAGAAACACTTCAAGCATAGCATTTGAATATATCCTTTATTCTGCAGTCCTTATGATATATCTGTTACTGTCATTTTTATGCAGCCTTTATTTTACAATGATCCTCTACCTGATGTTATAATCCAGTTTTATCTTTTAAAGACCAGATGTAACTTAAAAGCTTTGTTGTATTTCATTCACAATGTTCTTGAAAAAAGAAACATGATTGTAAAATCTTTTTTTTTTTTAACTTCCCTTCTGACATGTAAATATAGCATCTTATGGTTGCATCCTTACTTGCTAAATGTTATGTCAAACAGCAAAAGCCATCTTGAGTTTGATCAGTCAGCTCATTCACACTTAATTTGAAGGAAGAAAAAAATAAACAAAATCTATTTAGTTTTCACTAAAGTATTCTTCATTTGAAGATGAAATTGGGTTAATGAATAGTGTGTAGTTTTGCAGTTATTGTGGAGGTTGTTTGGATTTGATACTCATTGGATTTGAATGATGCACATATGTGAGAGAAGTGGAATCTATATGGTTCCAAACACACACACCACACATACACGTGCATGTGCGTGCATATAATTGATATAAATTTTCATTTAACCTCCTTATGAAAAGTTGACTGCACTTAAATGACAGGCTGTTTCTCTCTCCCAGAAAATATCAGTGAGACTACTTTCAATATTCTAGCAAGGTTGAAAGAAGTGTGTTTACTAAATTCATTCCCTTGGAATTTTACCTTACATATCTACTTATTGTACTATTATGAAAATCAGGCAGAGCAGTTTATTTGTCAGGGTTTGTCTGTACTGTAAACAGCTGTTAACCACCATTCTCTCTCTCTCTC
>NC_068994.1:27067371-27077466 GCF_001194135.2 Octopus bimaculoides
CCCCCCCCCACACACACTCAACAGTATAAAGTAAACCAATCTCTATAGAAGTATTAATGATGAAACTAGTCAGAATAATTTCATTTCCTGGCTTCAAAAAGAGAAAACCTATGGGTTTACTACACTGTCTAATTTTCACAGATATACAAAATGACCATTACTGGAAATTCTCTTAAATTCACCTTACATTTCTCCACACATACGCATGGACAAGCACACACATATTGTGTATATTAGCTCAGGCCACCTTACATCTCATTATCCAAAGATCCATGCACATAGACAATCTTCAGACAAAAATGGTTAGTGTTAGGATCAGACCCCTCAGGAATTGTGTATTATTCAGAGCTTTCCCTTAAGACTTTTCTCTGAAGATTTTTACTGCAGAGAAGGATTGTTGTCGGTAATTCTGAGTTATGCAATGTAAAGTAGTTTCTACTAACAGATGCAATAAATTCACTTGACTCCAGATAGCATTTCTGTTTGTTTGATCATATCAACCCCAGAGCTTATTTCAGTTTGGTATTTATTTGATCATTTTCTATTTGTAAAACTCCTATGCTATAACATAAGAAAACAGAATTGTGTAAATCTACACATAAATTGACACAGTCACATACATGCTCATTTATCTATACATAGGTATGTTTGTATCGATGGCTGTATTAAGTACACACTTATTATGAGCTTCTGCATTTCCAGCTGCCAAGTTACACTCACAAGACTTTGTTCAGCTCAACACTACAACAGAAGCCCTTTGCATTTCATGACTGTGAAGTAAACTTTTTAATCAGTCAGTCAAGCCTTTGCATGTACGTGCACACACGCATGCATGCATGCAAACACACACACACACACACACACACACACACACACACATACGCACACACAAACACACAGAATGAAAAAATGTTGAAATGCATTTGACACTTTAAAAAATCTTATTTGACATTTATTTTTTTATCTAAAAATCTTATTTGACATTACTTAACTGGTTTCAGAATTTCGTGATCTTCAAAAGTCGTGTGAAATGAAAAGATCTGGATTATGTTGTATTTGTCTCGACTCTGATAATTTGAAAATTTGCTGCTTTTTAATAGAGAAATTACAGCTCACATTGCCTCAGATGAGGTTCTGTTTGGTTGATTGAAGCTATAGATGAGGTCAGAGAGTTACTGACTGTATGACAAATAGTTGCACCAAAAGTTATGGCTGTACTAGGCCACTAAATGTGTCATGTAATAGCATGGATAATAATTGCAGTCTGCATTTGTAACTTAGATGACGTGAAAATATGGAGGATTATCATGCTAAAAATCAAGACTGTGTTAATCCAATGAATGTGGTACATGATAGTATGAACAAGAGGTTGTCAGAATAGTTTAAAATAGAGAAACATCTTATGTGCTTCTGAATATGATTGTGTGTGAGAATGTATTATTTCTATCCAATATGTCACAGCTTATTCTGTTGGAGTTTGTGTTTTAATAAACATATTTTATTTGTTTGTTGTACATAAGTTTAAATGTTCACTTAGCAGAATCTTTCTTGTATCAGGATCTCATATTTATTGCCAATGAATATTGTTTTTCAATATAAGTTTCATTTGTCTTATGTAATCCTTGTTATAACCATTACATATAATCATATAATAGCAGAAATAAAATGTTTTTATGAATAGGTGAAGTGATTTTTTTGCAGTTATCTAAAATTCATAAGACAGTGTTTTTGTTACCTTCTTTCAGGAGGTGGTTTGGTTGGTCCAAGTCAACTATTATAAAGTTTGGTGTGTTTCAGAATGAATTTCAGCAGTGTCTCCAATGTCACTGAGTTTGTGTGTTTTACAGGCTAGATTTACTACAATTAGTCTTAATTTAAGATTGTTGAATGTAGTAGTATGTTATTCATGTTTTGAATTTGGGGGAGACAATATAAGTTGATTGTTTTGCATTAAAATTTCATTAATAAACATTTTCAATACAGATAAATGAAGATGCTAAATTTCTTCACTGTTTTTAATGATTTATTTTTATATTTTTTACTTATTTCAGTCATTGGACTGTGAACATGCTGGGGCACTGCCTAGAAATGTTTAGTCAAACAAATCAACCCCAGTCCTCACTTTTTTTAATCCTAGCACTTATTCAGTTGATCTCATTTTGCTGGACTGCTAGATTATGGCAATGTAAACAAACCAGCACCAGTTGTCAAATGGTGGTGTGAGATGAACACAAACACAAGATCACACACATAGATAACAGTCTTTTAGGGAGGTGTGTGTCAGGCATTTGAACAAAGTAGCTTACCCACCTGATCTGTGCTCTCCTCAGCAGTATGTACATTCTTGGCAGATCAGCTTGGGAGTTGACTTCTGTGTCTGGGACCTTGTTTTACCAGGTGATTTTCAACAGCTTTCTCAGGTGGTTCTTGTGGAAGCAGTTTAGCTTCTTGGTGTGGCATTTATAAAGCAACCAAGCCTCATAGGCATACAGTATAGTAGACAGTACAACTGCTTGGTACACCTTCAACCTGGTGGTCAGCTTAATGCCTCTTCTCTCCCACACTGATTCATGTAATCACCCAAATGCTGAGTTTCCCTTGGCAATGCATGTATTGACTTCATTATCAATGTTCACAGATTTCGAGAGTGTACTGATGAGGTACATGAACTTATCAACAACCTTTAGGGTTTTGCATTCAACAGTGATAGCTGGTTCTACATATAGCTTCTGTGGGGCAGGCTGGTACATTACCTCTGTCTTCTAAGTACTGATTGTTGTTTTTTAGTTCGTTGTTAATTTCTCCCACTTTTTGAATGGTGTTGGATTTGGGTTTAGTGTATGATAGTTGAGAATATATGATGTTAGATATTAAAATCACAGAGATTAATGTTTTGTTCCTAACTTTTGTTGGGCTGTAGTTGCTTTTATTTTGTATAAATGATTTGTCGTTTTCCTTGCCAAAAGACTCTTCTATTAGAGAAGTGGAGATATTGCTCCGTACTTGAATGAAATTGGAGTGCTGTGGTGCTAGAGTGTATTTTATACCTTTTGAGAGGACTTAAATTTGTTCTGTTGTAAAAGTTTTGTATGAAAGATTCTTTGACTTATCACACTGTATTTGTACTGCCTGGTGTCACAAATTCTGTTGGCTGGATTTAAAACATTATCTTTTAATTTTGTCATTCTGCTATGTTTCTATATTTACTGACAATTTTCCTGTTTTTATCAAGTTTTCTATCAAATTATCAAGTAGCATTTGTGTTCATTTTTAGGTCCAGAGTGTGGCTGGTCTTGTCTAAGATTGTTTTTCATATACAAAATCACAAGAGTTCTTCAGTATAAAACAGAGCACCTGTTCTTTTGTATCTTTTGAAATATGTGATGTAGTATGTAACAATTGTTCCCCATTTTAAATGTAAGGAAATCTTATGCCAAAGTACCATATGTCATTGGCATATCTAACTGTTTGGTCATTCTTAACTTGTTCAGAGTTTTATGTTTGTGGTCTACTGTTAAATAAGGCAAGTTTGGATTTAGTTTTATGATTTATTACTAGTGTCAACTTACAATCTGTTTTTGTTCAATGAGATTTTTGATTATGTGTTTATGTGTACTGTCTGGTATGCATTTCATTGTATGATAGACTTTGTTTGTAATATGTATATTTATAGTAGGTATTTATAGTAGGGGGTACTGTCTAATGTATTTGCTGCATTGTATTTCTTTTTATACTCATCAATAGTTTGTTCTGCTAGAATGGTTGAATATTCATTGTTAGTCTGTTTTATTCCATGAATTTCTTTATCTAGTGCATTCTTTGTGGAAGAGAATCTAAATGCTCTCCTTAACAACGATGTTATCACTGACATTTCGTTGATATGTACACATTAATTATTTCCATGTAGGTATCTTTTCTTTTACTTGTTTCAGTCATTAGACTGCGGCCATGCTAGGAAGAGCACCAACTTAAAAGGTTTTAGTTGAATGAATCGACCCTATGGCTTATTTTTATAAAGCCTGGGACTTATTCTATCAGTCTCTTATGTTGAACTGCTAAGTTACAGAGTGTAAACAAACCAATACCAGTTGCCCAGCAGTGGTGGGGGACAAACACTCACACATATGTATATACATTTATATATATATATATATATATATATATATATATATATATATATATATATATATATATATATGGTGGGTTTCTTCGGTTTCCATCGACCAGAACCAGACCAAGGTGCTACATAATGGGACTGAACCCACAACCATGTGATTTGGAAATAAACTTCTTACCATACATCCACATCTGTACCTATGTATGTGTATTTATTTGTGTTTTTTTATTGTAAACTGGTGGAATGTATCTACTCTTTTTAATCTCTGTGTTTATGTCTTGAAATGGAATCATATTAATATTGTTTTGAATGCTGAATGTTAGTACCAATTTGTTCTCTTGGTCCTCCATTACAGCTAGTATATCATCAAGAAGCAGATATGAGCAAACTTTAATAAAAACAATTAGATTAGAACATAGCTGTGTTTTCACTGTTGTGATTTAGATTCATTCATATGAAATTGTTTGCTGGAAGTTCACAGGTTGCAAATTGTTGTCCTGTTCTTGTATGATTGGAATATATATATATATATATATATAAATTCATACAAACACACACACACACACACATATATATAGCTCTCTAGTGTATCAGTTTTAAGTCCAACCCATGCCAGTATGGGAAAACAGACATTAAATGATGATGATAATGATGATATATGCATGTATGTATATAACTCTCCCAGCTGTAACGTGGTTGGTAGGTTTGTCTTTTGCTATGTTCTATTTTGTGAGAAATTCTAAGTGTTAAATTTTCTCTTTATTCACTTGAAGAAAACAGTTTTTTACATGATGTAACACCTTTGTTCATCAATAAAGAACACGTCTGTTACTTCTGTCCACTCTACCCAATTTTACTATTCCCTTCACTGATCACTCTACCCCCCCCCCCCCAATACATTATGTTACCTACTGTTAATCTAACCCACTTCACTAATTGATCTATTGACTATTCTACCCTTACCAGTAGTTCAACTACTAACCAGACTACCCACCAAGTTTATTCCTCCGTAACTTGAGCAATCTATTCCTTACCTCACTATTCTTATTACTGATGATTCTGTCTCTGTTTCTCTATTCCATCAGCTGGTCAATCTGTAACTGTCAGACATTCTAGGGATAGAAGGAAAAACTCTCAGACAATAACAGTATCAATGTAAAACCGATTCTGTTATTCCATACTTAATACCCAGTACTCATTCAAACAATGGCAATATTTTTATACTTCATTATTTTAATTTATCAAGTTGACTACAGAGATCCTAGCATCAAGATGTGTCATAACACACAATTATATCACACACAGATATTTACATTAGCCACTTGAACAAACTTATGTTGGTATTCACATACACATAAATTTCATATATACGTGTGTGTGTGTGTGTGTGTGTGCGTGTGTGCATGCGCACATGCGCATATATGTATAATAAAGCTACTGCTAAAGTAAAGAGACACATAAAATGAAATTAAGCTCCATATTGAAATAAATACATTAGATATTCTATCAATATGTTGCTTGATTTTATTTTCAAGTGTCTCTCCATTTTGGCTGCACATATATATATGTTGTGATATTAGTAGAGTACCTGTGCTCTCAGCAATGATGGTTGGTGTTTTACTAGACTTTGTGATAATTATAACATTTTGGTTTGTATTTATGAATATTAGATTTTCCCAATTGGAGGTATTGTTGAAAAATGTACGTGAAAGTTGTTAATGAGAGTATGAGAATATAAATAAAAATTCCAAAACAGGAAAAATATTAAAATTATGCTTGTCTTCCCTTCCCCCCCCCTCCCAATATTGTGACGATTTGATTACTCTTAGTATGGGTAATACGTTGTAGACAACAATTCTTTGTTATTATACATTTTGTTATTTTCTGCAATAAATTCTCTACCTAACTACACAAATGTTGTACATGTATATATATTCAAAACTAGCAAAATATAGGCATATTTACACATAGGTGCATGATCTAACAAATGGGTAACATACATTTTCTAAAGGTTTTCAAGGGACAGAAGGTTTTTAGTATATGTAATGTCAGTGTGCATGCATGACTGAGTGTAAGTGTCCTGAGAGAAAAGTTGGGCATAAGAGGCATCAGATGTGGTGTGCAAGAGAGACGACTGTGATGGTATAGTCATGTGATGCATATGGATGAAGATAGCTGTGTGAAGAAGTGTTGCACTCTAACGGTGAAGGGAAGCTGTGGAAGAGATAGACCCAGGAAGACATGGAACAAGTGGTGAAGCACGATCTTCGAATATTGGGCCTCATGGAGGAAATGACAAGAAACTGAGGTCTTTGGCAATATGCCATGCTTGAGAAGACTGTCAGACCAAGTGAGATTGTAGTTGTGGCCAATGCCATTGATGCATACCTGACCCGTTAAAAGCACTCTTCAAATGTTGGGTGATATGCTGTGCTTGTGAAGACCTGTTGAGCCAAGTGAAATCGCAGTCATGGCTGATGCTAGTGCTGTCTGACGGGCACTCGTGCCAGTGGCACGTAAAAAGCATTATTCAAGTGCTGGGTCTCATGGAGACATTGACAGGTGACTAAGACCTTTGACAATATAACGTGTTTGTGTAAACCTGCCAATCCAAGTGAGACTATAGTCATGACCGATGTTGGTGTCAGGTCAATGGCACACATGCCGCTGGCACATAAAAAGCACCCATTACACTCTTGGAGTGGTTGGCATTAGGAAGGGCATCCAGCTGTAGAAACCTTGCCAAATCAGATTGGAACCTGATACAGCTCCCCAGCTTACCAGTTTTCAGTCAAACCATCCAACCCATGCCAGCATGGAAAACAGATGTTAAATAATGATGATGATAAGGAGGAGGATGATGAGGATGATGTAAAAAGCTGTGCATTTAAAACATATTTGACATAGTTCATACAAAAACTACAAATAAGCATTATTATTCACATTCACTGAAAAAGTTCCTGGAGAACAGCATTTTTTATGAAACAACACCAGCGCACCTAGGTCTTCCAAATTTTCGACCTGTTATTTCAAATTATTTATGTTTTTTGTTCTACTTAAAGCAACATTGAGTTAGCCATGACTAAACTATGAAGTTTGTGTGATCTTTAATGGCCTCAGTGGGAAAAATCAAATTGAACTTAAGTATCATCAGTCTATTGTATGGCAGCTACTTACCTCAAAAGAACTGTTCAGGCTACAAGAAAGATTTAGAAATCTCTTATTGATGTGACGTATGGCAAAAAATGGAAAATATATTATTCTGGAGCTTTATAATGAGCTGTGTGTATGCTACATCATCATGATTTATGATATCAATAAAATATGTATTTTGTCTCATTACAAGAGTGTTATATATAGAGATACATAGAACCTATTGCATATATACATGTAGTGAATAAATAAATAAGATAAAGTCAAATACCTGATACCTTTCAGTAAGTTGAATATAAAATATGATAGTGGAATATCGCATATATGACATAGAATAATTAATAGTGCAATGAGTGTTAATACAAATACACATAGCATATTAAATATACATTGATGATACATAGTGTATTGTATATATTGATTAGATTTACCAATAAGAAAAAGGAGAAAATTATTTTGATCATCAGAACTTATGCACATAAAAACCTTCAAATACAAAATATAAATAGAATGTCTCTAGCCAGTAAGTAGAGCCTCTGTACAATAATTTAGAAAGTAAATCATATAAAAGTATGCAACTTGCACAAGTTGAAATGTTTGCTTACACCCCTATAACTTAGTGGTTTTGCACAAAGTGGCTGACAAAATAAGTGCCAGGCTTAAAAAGTAAATAAGTACTGGGTGATTTGTTTGACTAAAACTCTTGAAGATGGTGCACCAGCATAGCTGCATCTAATGACTGAAACAAGTAAAAGGTAAAAGGTAAAAGAAAGGTAAAAGGTATATACAGGTTGTTCAAGCTAAATTTGACAATTTGCAAAAAAAGAAAAGAAGACACAGTATCCCATCCAAAACTAAAAGTAATTTTAAAAATCAAAAGTTATCAACTAGATTATGGCTAGGAGATAACAGTTTGCTTGAAGTAGCTGCTCTCAGCTCACTTCATGGTCTCAAAACAGCTCTAGAACCTGGTGAATGTGTTCCTCACTGTGTCCCTGGGAAGATCTCCAAAAACATCCTTGATCTTAGGCACCAGCTCAGCCTTGGTGGTGCAGGCAGTGGTTGGTGTTTTTTCTCAACTATGCTCATGCATAGTAATCCATGAGATTACAATCATGGTAATTAGGAGGCCAGAAATTGGGGCTGGTAAAGTCATGGAAATTCTCCAACAACCCTTTCTAACTCTTTCCAGAGGTATGGCAAGAAGCCGAATTTTGCTGCTATGCATATTACCTACCAGCAGCAACTCTCTCCAATCAGGGATTGACTATTGGAACTGAGCTTAAGGCCTTGTTCAAAGATTTGGGGGTGAATTCTAGGATGCAGACCCAGTTAGAATGCTGTTGTGTCCCCTCCTGCTGCCCATAACATTATAGTCTCTGTTGCAGCCTTACATGTCTTACAACCTTTACAGAGTTCACAGAGCTTTGAGCCTCAGTCATGAGGTTGGCATTTTAACACCTGCTGCTGAATCACCATGACGCAAGTAACTCTTTTCCAGTATTCAGATGACTTCCAGTCCTCCATGTCAGCTAACTCTTTCTCAACTACAACTTTAATCTTTATGCTTTCTGTGTTGTTGACTGTTCGCCAATACCTCTAGTTGTTCCTGAAAAAGGGAGACAAAAAAATCATCAAATTGAGTCTGAACGAACATTCTTTGTATGTATGTGTCAAACAAATCGACCCCAAGACTTATTCTTTGTAAGCCCCGGACTTATTCTGAACTGCTAAGTTTCAGGGACATAAACACACCAACATCAGTTGTCAAGCGATGGTGGGGGACGAATACAGACACAAGGACACACACACGTTGGCGTTAGGAAGGGCATCCAGCTGTAGAAACTCTGCCAAATTAGATTGGAGCCTGGTGTAGCCATCCGGTTGCACCAGTCCTCAGTCAAATCGTCCAACCCATGCTAGCATGGAAAGCGGACGTTAAACGATGATGATGATGATGATGATGATATATATATATATATATATATATATATATATATATATATATATATATATATATATATATATATATATATATGTATGTATGTATGTATGTATGCATGTATGTATACACAGAGTGCGATGGTTAAATTTTTGCCATTTTATATTTTTAATTTCATGCATGTGCATTGTTTTTGATTTTGTCAACTACACAGTATAGTAGGGTCAGTTGGCCACCATCTGTGAGGAAAACAGCACCATGATGCAATTCACTCTGCCAGAAATTTGGAAATGACATGCTGTACTGCTTGGCATTCATGCTGGAAGTTCTAATACAAACATGACTGCACCCAAAATCACGTGTGTATATTGCTCGCATTTTTGCAGATGCTTGTATAAACAAGTGTACTCATGCCATGCAGCTTGCCTGGGGGTGTTTATTCATCAATATCTGTTAACGGTTATTTTTAATATTTTTCTCACTGGATTGCATGTTTGTTCCTCTTTTTGCCATCTGTGATTTTATTTTTTATCATCTATATAAATGAAGATATTTCCTCTGTCTGGCTGCTTTTCTCTCTACAAAATGGAAAGTTACATTGTGGAACAGTCATTTTAACAAGTTGTGTGTGTGTGGGTGTGTGTGTGTGTGTGTGTGTATTATTAGACCAGACTTTCTTGAAGAAATAAATTTTATATTACATATATATATATATATATACTAGCAGCTAAGCCCGGTTTCACCCGGTCTGTTTGGATGATGTGGCTGTGATCGTTTTCAGTTAGGCATAATCTATAACAGCGTTTCTCAACCTTATCATTTCGGGTCCCCTGTTTCGATTGGAGCCTCCAGCTGTATGAAAATTTCCTCCCCTACCTGTCAG
>NC_068994.1:27077507-27079001 GCF_001194135.2 Octopus bimaculoides
CCCTTTCTTAATTTTTTTTTTTTCTGACAGAAACCCTCCTTTTCTGCTACAGGGAATACAATTCTGCAAAAAATTGGCAAAAATCAACATTTCTAAATTGGATGTGTGTGTTTTTGCGGATAATTTGGTGGGAGTTTTGCAGTCAGCACAAGGTGGTTTGCGTTTATCTCTCGAGTCGAATTGTTGTGAATTTGTCTGTAATAGCAATGCCCGGACAAGAGAAAATATTTTTTAATATGTTGTTGGGAAAAAAAGGGGATCTTTTGAAGTCGGCGTGAAAGCAAAAGAGACAGCAAGAGCACGGTTGCATTAGTGAAGTTCTTTTGAAGTTGCATGAGATGGAAGAATTGATGTGCATGCATGCATGCGTGTGTGTGTTTGATGGGGTGTGCAAGACAGAATGTTTGGTGTGTATATGAATTGCTTTTGTGAGTGTGTGTGAAGAGACAGAGAGAGTAATGTTGATGGTCTGTGTGTATCTGAAAGAGAGATAACTAAAATTTTTCATTCAGTTTTTGTAGTGAGTGATTGACAGAGAGAGAGAGTGGTTATGTATGTATGTATGAATGGCTTCAGTGACACACACACACACACACACACACACACACACACACATGTGCTTGCAGGTTGTTTTAATCGATTTTCTCAGTAACTATGTTGGGCTAGGAAAAAAAATACAAACTGGATTGCAATCTATGCACCAGTCTCCACATGTGTGCCATTTTTCACGCAAATCCACCCAGCTGTTTGGCTGTGAACCTCAAGACAAGAAAGAATACAATGTTCACTCATGTCAAATTTATATTAGATTGCTGACCACTACACACACTTTTTTCACTCCTTGTTTCTTTCTATGTTCCTTTCTGTGGAAGAGTGTAGGCTCGAAACGTTAAAGACTTTTTCAATTCCTGAGCGTTATACTAATACATCTATTTGTTTTCTGCACCACCTGTCTTCGTCTGTTGTTTTTTTGTGAATTCTCCCTATATATATATATATTTGTTTTGCAAGATTCTTGATGTGAAATCGTGTGTTAAATAGATATTGTTGTATTTGGGGATGCTCATGTTGCCAGTTTAGCCAATAAAAACACACGCACTATATATTTGGTGTTAATTTGCTTCAGCTTTATTTTACATAAATCGTATTTCGGCCAGAGTTCTTTTGGCACACTTCTGTGACCTCATCAGTGGTCCTTTGCTTTCTTCTTTCCTATTTGTGTGTTTTTCCTTACTAACGATCAGCCATTTTGTATTTTGTATTCCTATTGTATGTGTCTTTATTTGCACATGCGTGTCCCCCTATGTGTATCTATGTTTAGTAGAACCCCCGGATCTATTTTAAAATGGGGGCGCCAGTTTTCATTTATGTTTTATGTAGTGTTTTTGGTACGGAAAGACTTTCAAACTTCGTATACTTATCTATTTTGTGTTATAGAACAGAAAAATATTTTTGTATTCGAATTTATTTCATGTAAAAAATTGTCTTATTTCG
>NC_068994.1:27079792-27083466 GCF_001194135.2 Octopus bimaculoides
CACACACCCCCAACACACCACAACATATGACAGAATAAAATCCCCATAAACTGATAACAATATGAACAAAATATAATACAATACACAGATAAACAAATGGAATTAAATAACTATATACATTAACAAAATTAAATTAAATACAAAAATAATAATAATAATAAGTAGATATAAACACATGAACAAAATAAATAAAAACAAATTAAATGAACGTGTATAAACGGGATACAGATAATACAGGCACTCCCCACACACACACACACACACTTACTAAACATAGACACAGATAGGGGGATACGCATGCGCAAATAAAGACACATACAATAGGAATACAAAATAGAAGATGGCTGATCATTAGTAAGGAAAGACACACAAATAGGAAAGAAAAAAGCAAAGGACCACTGATGAGGTCACAGAAGTGTGCCAAAAGAACTCTGGCCGAAATACGATTCATGTAAAATAAAGCTGAAGCAAATTAACACCAAATATATAGTGCGTGTGTTTTTATTGGCTAAACTGGCAACATGACCATCCCCAAATACAACAATATATATAATAGCTGAATATAAAATACATGCATATATACTAGCTGAATATATCTGTGGTTCTGGAAAACCAATTTTCCTATATTTCTTTTGTTCTCATCAGACTTTTGCCTGTTTTGCTATTTGTGTGCAAACATTATTGCACTTTTTTAACTCCTTCCTTTGCTCTCCTTGTTTCTTTGTTGCTATTGTACATTTCTGTCAGTCAGTGTTACTTCTCATCAACATTAGTTTCATTTTGCTTGATATATTAGAAATCGAATTTCATATCTACTCCTTTGTAGATTATCAACTTTAAGAATAAATGACATAATGGCTCTTACGTGATTGTTTGATCTGGACTATCCTTCAAAAACCTAAATTATTCTCTTCAATTATCAATATTTCTGAAGTATTTTGAATGAAAATATCACAATTTTCACATTTCTATGGTCTTTCCCATTTAAACAATTTATATGATATTTTAACTACATTTATTTAGTTTTTGGAATAAATATTGCATTGTACTTTAAAAAAATATTTTGTTATTCTTGTCAAAATTTTTTGGGGTTTTCCCACTTAAACAGAGCACCTTTTGCCTTTTCTTATATGTTCCTTTTTCTCTCTTTATATGCTACTGTGTAAATATGTTTTTCACCATGTTAATTGAAAAGCTGAATGAACAAGTAGGCGTGTGTGTGTGTGTGGTGCAAATATAAGAAAAAGTTATCCAGTTAAGTATAACTTAATTTGGTTAGTAAAAAGTGGCTAGAATTCTGAGTTTTTTTTTTTAATTTAGCAAAGACTCATTTGAATCTTGCTAGAGTCATCAATCATTCATTTTAGCTGAAGACAAACATTAAACAGGATGGACAAAATATGATCTTCTGATTGGTCAGTGGGATCATAAGGTTTATAGGGAGAGAGAAAGGGATACTTTGATGTAGCCAAAATTATAATATAATGAAGTTAATAAGCAAAATTAGGTAAAAGTGGGTTAACTTGCATATGGTTAGTAGGTTTGTAGACATGTAATTTTCCTTAATGCATGGGACTTAAGCCAATGAACCCCTAGTTGATACCAATGACTTCAACATAATGTGTATACACACACACTAACCGACACACATGCACACAAACAAACAAAAAGAACGCTGTGTGAATAATGGACAGTGTCAAAACTATTGAAAAGGTTGCAAGATGCAACAAAAATTTTAGAAAAATAAAGAAGGAAATGAGTGGAAATTGCACCGGTGAGTGTGTTAAATTATAAGGCACTAAAAGAGAATGACCCTCCCCAGACACAACAAGATATATATATTAATAACAATAATAATCCTTGGATGCAATTTATGAATATTTTAATGCATCACCACACATTTCCACAAATCATGTTTCTTAAGATCATACCCGTATTCCTAGGATGATTACAGTGCAGTCCGAAGCATCCATAGACATCGGGTAGATCATGTTCATGCATTCATTTCTTCAGGTGAAGTATCATTAATGGATGTTTAACTTGGGTTGTTTACTAATTTTGATGAATGAGAAGGTTGATTGGGATATGCAGGCATTTCTGTGTTTATTTGGTGGGGAGGAGTGGAAAGAGAGGAAGGAATGGTAGTTATAGAGAAATGGAGGTGTGATTGTGGTAATGTTGGACTTATTTTGCTATTTGAGTATGCAGATGTCAGGATGGATAGTATGGGTTTTTGCTTGATCTTATTCACAGCAGGCCCCTCCTCAATGAATCAGAAGTAGCTGGGTAAGCAAATACAGCCACCACATGCAGTTGTTGGAGTTCATTGTCTGAGTTGACAAACGATACTTTTTGTGGTATAATGGTATGGCATATAGTATATGAAAATAGTGGTTATTTTGCTTAGTTGTTTATGCTCTTCCCTTGTTCTATTATATGCTAAAGGTAGCTTGTATTTTTCTGTTTCAAAATGTTTTTTTCTTTTTATTCTAGGAGTGATGCCTTTTTTTTATGCTTTTATGTGACCCCGAAAAACTGGTATTGCTAGTTGGCATCTTTAGGTTGTAGCCAGCATATTAGAAGAGGACATTTTATTCAAAATGCTTCCTGTAAATGAACTTAAAGGGTATATGTACAGGGTGGGGAAGCAAAACTCGGGGAATAATAGATAATTCACCAAATTATATATATTACAACAACCAGCAACCTGACATAAATATAATTTTAACACAAGTATATTGGGGTATAAAGAGAAAATTTATTTAATATGTCTGCCTTCATTGTCCCCCACAACCTTCACATGCTACCTGAAAGCGTCACAACTCTTCATGATGAAGTACTCAGACATGTCCCACTCTTCCCTCAGGATTTGCTTAAAATGATCAAGACTTGGAGGCAAAGTTCTGTTGGTAGAGTGCTCCGATTTGCCCCATACAGCATAGTCCAGGGAGTTCAAGTCTGGGCTAGAAGAAAGCTAGAAGTTGGCAGGTCAAAAGTTGGCGAAGTTGTCTTTGCAGAATTTCTGCAATTTCTTCACCGTATCAGCAGGAGAGCCATCTTGGGTCCACACATAATTACCGATGGGGTAGTTAGACTTCAGCTAAGGCAAAACTTTATACTGCAGGACTTTATAATAAATGTCAGCCCCTACCTTTTCCCCAAACTTGAAAAAATGGAGAGGCATCTTTTTTCCATCAGATGCCACGACTCCCAGTATCATGACTTGATCTGGGGGCTTGGTCCTAAAGATGCCCTTTACTTCAGAAGGTCACTTAGCAATGTATCGATCATTGTGATGTTTTAAAACAGCATCAGTGGTAAAGATATTTCCATCTGAAAAAATTATATACATTTAGATACAAATAATTACAGAGGCATCAAGCTGTTAGATCAGGTTATGAAAGTTACGGAGAGGGTCATAGCCCAACTAATTATGGAGCGAATCAATTTAGATGAGATGCAGTTTGGGTTCGTGCCAGGTAAAAGCACTACTGATGCCATATTTCTAGTAAGACAGCTGCAGGAGAAATACCTAGCCAAGGATAAACCTCTGTACCTGGCTTTCGTTGACATGGAGAAAGCCTTTGACAGGGTCCCCTGATCCCTTATCTGGTGGTCAATGAGGAAACTTGGGATAGAAGAATGGTTAGAGAGAGCTGTGCAAGCCATGTACA
>NC_068994.1:27084497-27084801 GCF_001194135.2 Octopus bimaculoides
TGACTACTGACCAAGACCTTTGGAAATGTGCTGTGCGTGAGAAGACCCAGCAAGCCAAGTAAGATCGTTGCCAGTGCCCCTGGACTGGCTCTTGTGCGGGTGGCACATAAAAGACACCATTTCGAGCATGATCGTTGCCAGTATCGCCTGACTGGCCTTCGTGTGGGTGACACTTAAAAGCACCTACTACACTCTCTGAGTGGTTGGCGTTAGGAAGGGCATCCAGCTGTAGAAACTCTGCCAAATTTAGATTGGAGCCTGGTGTTGCCATCCGGTTTCACCAGTCCTCAGTCAAATCGTCCAA
>NC_068994.1:27084811-27099164 GCF_001194135.2 Octopus bimaculoides
TTAGATTGGAGCCTGGTGTTGCCATCCGGTTTCACCAGTCCTCAGTCAAATCGTCCAACCCATGCTAGCATGGAAAGCGGACGTTAAACGATGATGATGATGATGATGATGATATATACACACACACATATATATACATATATATACATATATATACATATAAATACATACACGCACACACCCATATATATACATACACACATAT
This sequence comes from Octopus bimaculoides, assembly GCF_001194135.2. Lineage (NCBI taxonomy): Eukaryota > Metazoa > Mollusca > Cephalopoda > Octopoda > Octopodidae > Octopus > Octopus bimaculoides. Next base: position 27,085,017 of record NC_068994.1, read on the forward strand.
TGGGTCATCCCATAAATAATACAGTTTTTTCAATTACATGAACTAAAAGTCAGAGGGGGATAGGATAACCTACTTGCGTCAACTTGCCATAGAAGCAGATAGTAATTTTATATTATCCTTATTCTTAGTGCAAGTTTTTAAGAGTACAGTTCGATTTTAACAGTTATTTTTTCAAAGCTATAATGGAAGTGACAAAGGAGCATATTTGGTGTATTTTGCTTTATGAATTCAGTAAAGGCTCAACACAACGGAAAGTGCAAGGAATATTAATGTAGTACATTGGGATTGGATAATAAGCATAAACCAGTGTCAGAAATTCTGAGCTGGAAACTACGGCCTAGAAAACGAGCCACACCCTGGAAAATCTGTAGAGCTTGACAAGGACATCCTGCAAACCCTGATAGAACAAAATCCCATCATAACTGTTGAGGAACTGGCAGAGAAGCTTGGATTTGGTCATTCAACCATTCATCAACACCTACGTGCCATTGGAAAAGTTAGCAAATTGAGTCAATGGGTTTCTCACAAACTTTCTGTGTCTAATTGCATGCAGAGAATGAATGTGTGCTCTTCTTTGCTGTCACATCTCATGAATGAACCCTTTCCGGAGCGAATAGTGATTGGTGATGAGAAATGGGTTCTCTATAGAAATTGTCAAGCACCAAAGAAAGTGGGTAGGGAAAGGAGAAACACCAGCACCCTAGGCTAAAGAAGGTTTTCCCCCAAGGTGTAAATTGTCTGTTTGGTGGGATATGAAAGGTTTAGTCCACTTTGAACTTTTAAACCTAAACCAAATAATAACAAAGGAGATCTACTGCGAGCACCTTGAGTGGTTTAAGTCAGCGTGGTGTTCTTCCATCAGGATAATGCTTGGCCATGTACAGCGGAGATGACATTCCAAAGGCTGGAGCAGTTTGACTGGGAAACGATGCCCCAACCACCATATTTGCCTGACATTGCCCCTTCTGATTATCATGTATTGTGCAGTCTTCAAAATCATTTGGACGGAAAAAATATGAATTCTGTAGATGAGGTCAGAACAGTACTGGAGGTGTATTTTTTGTCATGAACGAGGGAATTTTGGGAGAGGGACCTTGTGAGTCTACCAGATAGATGGAAGAGCATTGTAGAAAATGAAGGAGGAGTATATCTTAGATTAAAAAAGAATTTTGTTTATCTTAATTTTGAAAAATAAAAGAAGTATAAAAAGACCACATTATTTATGAGATGACCCAATGTATGTGTTTATATTGTATATATGTGTGTGAGTGTGTGTGTTTCTGTGTAAATCAAACCAAGGGAAAAGCCATTTCCTCCAGAGGGATGGAAAACATCCAATTTTCAGTGGTACTTCAGTTGTATACCAAAACAAAAAAAAAAAATGGTATAATTACAATATACAAATATTTATGCATATATGAATTTTTCTTGTAGACCATATAATATTTAATATATATCATATTATATTCTTTCTAATTTGTATACACATAACAATTATAGAATAATAAAACTGTTCGCTTACTCAAATTTATTTTCTTCTGTAAAACTAAGTAAAATTCTAATACTTTATTTATCTATATATTATTATCATTTTTATGTAAGAAACAGTATAGTTTATGATAATCATAACTTTATGCATATGTTTAACGTCAACGTATTTAGAAGAAACTTTTGAATTAATGAATCATTGATTAAAAATTTTTTTAATGAATTTAGTGTCTGAATAAAATATATCCTTATTTTTTTTCTTTCATCATAGTACAGTGTACCCCCACCTATTTACAGTTAGTTATTTGCAGTCCAGGTTATTCATGGAACAAATAATTGTTCACGGAAACCACTGCATATTTGCAGAATCATAAATATTGTCCACGAATTTTTATGACTTCTTACATGGCAATCTCTCTCTCTCTCTCTTCTTCTTATTATTATTATCATAGTATAGATTACTGTATCTAGTGCTAATACAAGCTAAATTTTTCGAACCCATGATTATTTTTAATCTCTGCTCAATCTCCCATTGGTCGTATGTGTATATTAGATGCAAGGAAGATTTTTTTTGTACATTTTGGGGGGAAAAACTGCTTGTAAACACAGGTATATTTTAAATCAGTCTCTTTTATGATTTAGCAGTCCTTGCATGGAATATTTGTGTTTTATGAACAAATATTGCCTGGAGGAGACTCATATGAATAAGAGTGAATTTTTATAAATTCACCAGTAGATATGAGTCAAAGCAAATTGTTGGATTTATATTTGTTTTAATTATTTGTTATATTATATTATAAATTATATCATATTATATCATTTTATAGTGTGATTATATTATAATGTAAATAAATTTTTAATGTGGTGCAGGAGTGACTGTGTGGTAAGTAGCTTGCTTACCAACCACATGGCTCTGGGTTCGGTCCCACTGCATGGCACCTTAGGCAAGTTTCTTCTACTATAGCCTTGGGCCGACCAAAGCCTTGTGAGTGGATTTGGTAGATGGAAAGTTAAAAGAAGCCCATCGTATATATGTATATATATATATGTGAGTGTGTGTTTGTGTGTCTGTTTTTGCCCCCCCCCCCCCCGACATCGCTTGACAACCGATGCTGGTGTGTTTACGTCCCCATAACTTAGTGGTTCGGCAAAAGAGACTGATAGAATAAGTACTAGGCTTACAAAGAATAAGTCTTGGGGTCAATTTGCTCGACTAAAGGCGGTGCTCCAGCATGGCCGCAGTCAAATGACGGACACAAGTAAAAGAGTAAAAGAGAGAGAGAGTGTCAATTGTATTTCTCTATTTCCTTTAATATTTATATATATATATACCATCATCATCATTCATCATCGTTTAATGTCTGTTTTCCATGCTAGCATGGGTTGAATGGTTTGACTGTTGTCTGGAAAGCCAGGAGGCTGCACCAGGTTCCCGTCTGATCTAGCAGTGTTTCTACAGCTGGATGACCTTCCTAACGCCAACCACTCTGTGAGTGTAGTGGGTGCTTTTTATGTGCCACTGGCACAGGGGCCAGAGGGGGCTGGCAACAGCCATGATAGGTTGGTGCTTTTTACGTGCCAGCAGCATGGAAGCCAGTTAAGGTGGCACTGGCATTGGCCACATTCGGGTGGTGTTTTTTACGTGCCACCGGCACGAGTATCACAACTACAATTCCTATTAGATTTTCATTTTGATGTTGATGTACTTGACTCAATAGGTCTCCTCAAGCACAGCAGGTCACCCTCTGATCCAAGGTACTTTTGAATAGACTAGAGCTGGTTATGCAAAACTGGTGTAGGATACAGCCGTAAACTCACTTTATTTGCCAGGTCTTCACAGTGACAGCATATCTCCAGAGGTCTCGGTCTTTCGGCATTGCCTTTGTGAGGCCCAACATTCGAAGGTCATGCCTTACTACCTTATCCCATGTCTTCCTGGGTCTAGCTCTACCCCGGGTTCCTTCAACTGTTTGGGAGTGGTACTTCTTCACACAGCTCTCCTCATCCATCCATAATACATGACCATACCAGCGCAAATGTCTCTCTTGCATGCCACATCCAATGCTTCTTATGTTCAACATTTCTCTGAGGGTGCTTACACTCTGTCATGTGTGCACACTGACATTACATATCCAATGGATCATGCTAGCTTCATTTCTTTCAAGCCTACGCATGTCCTCCGTCCATGTTTCACAGCCGTAAAGCATGGCAGTTCACACCCATGCATCATACAATCTACCTTTCACTCTGAGTGAGAGGCCCTTTGTCACCAGTAGGGGTAGAAGCTTTCTAAACTTTTCCAGGCTATTCTTATTCTGGTGGTAACACTCTCAGAGCATAACATCCCCACTACTAACTTGGTCACCTAGGTAGCGGAAGCTATCAACTACTTCTAGTTTCTCCCCCTGGAGTGTGATGGAATCTGTTTTTTGAGAATCTGTGGTGTTTATTGCCCCTGTGCATCTGCAGATTCTCTCCTTAATGAGAGGGTCTATGACCCTCTCCATGACCTTCAGCACCTGATCCAGCAGTTTAATACCCCTGTAGTTATTTCTATCTAGAGCATCACCTTTACCCTTGTAGCAGTTGACTATGGTGCTGCTACACCAGTCATTGGATATGACTCCATCCTGAACTACCTGGTTTACAATGCTAATGACTAGGCCATAGCCCACACCACCAGATATTTTAAGCATCTCAGCAGGGATTTCTGATTGGCCGTGGGCTTTTCCTGGCTTTATATCCTTAATTGCTTTATCTACTAGGGAGCTGTCTATTCGGATAGCTGGTCCCTCTACTGGGTCAACATTTGGCAGGCTCTCCTCCTCCCATTCATTATCCATGTTCAGCAGCATTTCATAATGGCACTTCCAAGCCTCTTTCTTTGCAGAATCATTAAAAGCAAGTGCACCATCATCCATGCGGACACATTTCTCTCCTGTGACATCACAATTTTCTCTCACACACTGTCTTACAATCTGAAATACTTCAGTTCTTTGGCCCTCATGTTGCTGGACATTGGCAAACTTCTTTTCTGCTTCACCCTTGGTTATGTATACCAGCTGCCCAGCCTTTCTTTTGGCTACCTGATACAGTTCTCTGCTACCCCCACACTTCCAGACTTTCCAGGCCTGTTTCTTTGCTCTAATGGCTTTGTCTACCATACTATTTTACCACCACGTAACTCTAGGTCTGGAAGGGACTTTGCACCATCCACAGACTTCGTCTGTGACACTCAGCAAGCTGTCCCATAGGAATTTCCAGCTACCTTCTATGTCCGACGTTTTTAGTTCCTCCTCCCTCTCATCAAATTTCTTGATGAGGATGTCCCTAAATCTCTGACCATGTGAAGGGTTCTTTAGCTTCTAAATTCTTCTTTTATGGATTGGCCTGCTTTTTGGTATCCTTCTGGCTTTGAACCTAAAGTCACTAATGACTAGTCTATGCTGGTGGGGTACATTCTTCACCCGGGAAAGTCTTTGTATTTAAGTGCAACCCTGCATCTCACTGTCTGGTGAGGATGAAATCAGTCTGGCTAGCAGAGTCACCTGACTGATAGGTTTTCAGGTGGCTGTCTGGTTTCCTGAAGTTAGTGTTGCAGATTAAAAGGTCACAGAACTCCAGTATCCTACTTCCCTAATTGTTTCGGGAACCAATACCATGGCCCCCATGTACACCAGTGAAGTTACCAGATTGCCATCCAGCATACCCATTAAAATCTCCAGCCACAAAGATATGGTCATTGCCACTCGTCTTTGAGGTAGCCTGTAGAAGGGTATCATAAAAATGGTCCTTCTGATCATTTGGTAGGTCCGCTTGTGGGGCATAGGCAGATATAATTGTAGCTGTACTGCTCTGCAGGACTAGCCTGAGTGTAAGCACTCTATTGCATACCCTGACAGCCTCTATGACTTTATCTACCCATTTCTCCACAAGGAGTATGCCTACACCCCCCCCCACTCCATCTATGTTACCTTCCCAGAAGATTTTATACCTATGTGCTTTGCCGGTGAGGATGAAGCTCCTCTCCATCTTACCTCTTGTATGCAGCATACATCGACATGTCTCCTTTCAAGCATCTCTACAATCTCACTAGACCTACCTTTCAGTGTGCCTACATTGACTGTACCAACTCTGAAAACTGGGAAAGGAATGTGGGTGAGGTTTGGGGAGGAGAGATGTTATTCAGTGCCTGAAATGAAGAGAGAGATTGTCGTGTTCACTTTTTAGGCATGCTTCATCTGTTCTCACTTCCATCCTGATATTATTCAAACATTCAAGCATGTTTGGATTAAGACTGTTGCCCCTACTGGAGATAGGATTAGGTGTTAGCAGCATTGTGAGTATAAGCATTATGGTCATCATAAGAGGGGGTGATTTCAGACAGAGAGAGAGAGGAAGCAAGTTCATCCATACATACACACAAGCACGCATGCACACAGACACAGGGGAACAAGCACACACATACAGCCCATTAGCTGTCTCCTTCACTTGATATGTGCATGGAAAAATTACTGGGTAGTTTTTGGAATATTTCTAGATGGGATGAAATGAAACAAAGGATAGTCAGTTAAGTAGGTGGGAAGGTAACCTTGTTGTGTTTTTCGGGGAGAGAGGGGTTCAGGTAGTATAGAGAACAGCACCAGTGAGGAAGTGGGACTGAGAGAAGGGACATCTGGTAATGGTGGTGAGAGATCAGTAGACAGAATGAAACAAAAGATAGCTGGTAAGTAGGTGGGCAACTGAGATGCATATGTCTCAGGAGAGAGAGAGGAGGAGTGCAGGTAATATATAGAGAACAGTCCAGTGAGGAGGAGCAGTGGAGAGAAGAGAATCAGGTAATCGTGGTGGGAGGAGAGAGATATCTGGTGTAGATGGTGAGAAGATAGATAAATTCGGGGTCAAGATCGAGATATCTGGTATTGGTGGTGGGGGAGGGACAAGGTTGGTGCACTGCGAACAAGCGAGTTTAATTTGGGGAGATGGTATGAGGAACAAACGAAAGGAGTGTTTAGTATAGAATACATCTATAGTTTTCATGGAGGATGAGAAATTAAACTAGAGAAATGAGGAATTAGAAATTAAACAAGGCCAAGAAATGAGTAATTATCCTAATTTAATTTCTGAGAAAAACTAGCCATTAGTAAACAGTACATTTAAAGTGTTAATGCCAAATGCATGTATGAAAGATGAAAGATCAAAAAAAGTGAGTCTTAGCTTAGCTTAACAATGCATAACCATCATTTGGTGACTGGGCAAGAATACATGAGAGAATTGAATGGTAGGGAGCACATGGAACAGGGATTTTTAAACAGATAGATGCAACCGGAAGCAAGTTTAGGGGAAATGGTATGAGGAACGAAAGTAGCAGGAGTGTTTAGCATAGAATACATTCGTAGCATTCATGGTGGATGAGAAATTAAACTAGAGAAACAAGGAATTAGAAATTAGACAAGGCCAAGACACGTGTAATTATCCTAATAAGTAATGAGGATTTAATTTCCTCATAAGGGATTATTTATAACCATCTGGATACCAACTTGTGTTATCAAATATATTGAAAGAAAATTCCACAACATATATGTATAAACAATCCAATAATGTGTAAAGTTAATAAAAGAAAATGGAGAAGAAAAAAGATAGTGGATACTTGGTTAAATTTATTTGTATCACAATGAAAGAGTAATACATGTAAGATTCAGGATATAATGGGGTTGGATCAACAAAAGAAATAACTAAGAAAAAAAACATCCTACATTTGTTTCACTCTAGCTTTAGGTTTGAATTATCAGCATTCAAGCTATTTTAGATGTAAAAAAAACACATTTCGTTTGATATCTTCAGGGATAGATGTGTACCTTCAGGTGTTGAACAACAAAAGAAACTAAGGTGAGGACCGTGTTTTCAAATATTTAAATGTAAACAATTATTTATTAGGACACCAAGTTTATGTGAGGAGATATTATACATTGAAACTTTGCTAAAATACTATAATGTATTGGAAAAATATACATATAAAGGATTAAGGGATATAAATAAGTCATTTGTCATGGGCTGTTAAGGGTATTAAAGACAGAATGACAGATGAAATAGATTTTTGAGGGGAAAGAAACATACATGATTTTGGGAAATAAAAGAGGAAAATAACTCTCTATATACTATAATAAATATTAATATTTATAATTTTTATGTACTAACATATACATTCCAATATTCAGAGAAAAGTTATTGTTTACATACTAAGGAGATGAATATATTTTTGAGAAAAAAGTAAGTGTACAGAGAGAAAAGTATATTTTATGAGGGGGAAAAATAACGAAAAGAGACGAAATGGGAGAAAAATGGGATAAAAACACAATTTTTTATGTGGGGTATAAGATACAAAAAAAATAAAAATAGATTTACGCTTCAATATTTTTAAACACGGTCCTCACCTTAGTTTATTTCATTGTTCAATACCTGAAAGTACATATCTATTCCTGAAGATATCTGACTAAATGTGTGTTTTTTTTACATCTAAAATAGCTTGAATGCTGATAATTCAAACCTAAAGCCGGATTGAAGCATATTTTGAATTTATTTTGTTGTTACTTTTTTGGTTATTTCTTTCATTGAGTCAGTCCTTTATATCATGAATCTTATATGCATTACCTTTTCATTGTGATACAAATAAAGTTAACCAAGTATCCACTATCTTTTTTCTTCTCCATTTTCTGTAATTAACTTTATATAATATATGTATGTTTGTATATATATATATATATATATATATATATATAAGAGACCAAAGTGTACATACACCGCCATATGTATATAAAAAGGAATACACAAAGTGGGACACAAATGCAAAACATCCAGACAGTTAGATGATACAAAAAAGGGACAAGAAAAATCAAGGATGGGTCATTCAGAGATTTCTTTCCTCGGTTGACTTCCAGATTATCTTTGCAATTTTGGCTCGAGATTGCTCCAATCTGGCCAGCCCCAAGTAAAAACTAAGCTAAGAGCACTAGATTCCTTGGAAGAAAGCAGCAAATGTATATGGAAATAAGGACGGAAAAAAACGGAGAAATGGTACACAAATGCAAATGCAAATAACAGGACATCAACAACAGGTGTCTTTTGACTAAGGACGAATTAAATTAAGCTGGCATGTGTGGAAGTGAAGCCTTACAGCAGGGACATAAGAGATACAGACATATATATATATATATATATATATGTATATATATATATACATATATATAGGCGCAGGAGTGACTGTGTGGTAAGTAGCTTGCTTACCAACCCCATCATCCGGGTTCAGTCCCACTGCATGGCAACTTGGGCAAGTGTCTTCAACTATAGTCTCAGGCTGACCAAAGCCTTGTGAGTGGATTTGGTAGATGGAAACTGAAAGAGGCCCACCGTATATATATATGTGTGTGTGTGTGTGTGTATATGTTTGTGTGTCTGTGTTTGTCCCCCCACCATTGCTTGACAACCAATGTTGGTGTGTTTACACATCACCGTAGCTTAGCAGTTTGGCAAAAGAGACTGATAGAATAAGTACTAGGCTTACAAAGAATAAGTCCTGGGGTTGATTTGTTCGACGAAAGGTGGTGCTCCAGCATGGCCACAGTCAAATGACTGAAACAAGTAAAAAGAATATACATACATACATATACATACATACTTACATACATACATATATATATATATATATATATATATATATATATATATATATATATATATATATATATATATATATATATATATACATATACATACATACATGCATATATATACATAGTGAAACTATTTATAACTTATTCTATTGAAGGTTTCACTTTCATTCTTCGAGTTTTGAGATGTAATATGGAACCAGTGCCAATGTTGGATTGTTTTAATCCAGAAAAATTACATGGGGTGTGATAGTATTACCATGTAAAATTTGACTTGAGTTGGTTGAGCCATTTGAGAATACATCGGGAACAGACAGAGATACAAAGGATTTTATATATAGATTAACAAATTGGTCATCTTCACTTCTTATAGCCATTTCAATTAATACTCAGTGATTTAATTACAAATTTGTACATTAAATTTGCATTTATGTTACATGAGTCTAATTTCATCAGAGAAAAAAGACCTACCTTGGGATTTTATATGTGGACCTGTCACATAAGTGCAAATTTAATGTACAAATTTGTAATTAAATTACTGAGTATTAATTGAAACAGCTGTAAGAGGCGAAGATGACCGATTTGTTAATAATAAATAATTCTGAACTTCCTTATATCCATTTTCTTTTCTTATTTATATATTGAACTTGGATGCAACCATTTCTTCACAAGGTTAACATATCCTCTTATTAAATTTATGTGTGTGTGTGTAGATAGATAGATAGATAGATAGATAGATAAACATTTTATTCTTTTACTTATTTCAGTCATTTGACTGCACCATGCTTTGAAGGGTTTTAGTCAAACAAAGTGACCCCAGGACTTATTTTTATTTTCAAAGCCTAGTACTTATTTCATTGGTTCTTTTGTCAAACTGCTAAGTTGCGGAAACATAAACATACCAACACTGGTTGTCAAGCGGTGAGGGGGGAAAACAAAGACACACACACACATAGATATACATATCATCATCATCATCATTTAACATCCACTTTCCATGATGGCATGGGTTAGACAGTTTGACTGGGACTGGTAAGCCAAAGAGCTGTACCAGGTTCCAGTATGATTTGACATGGTATCCACAGCTGGATGCCGTTCCTCATGCCAACCACTCTGAGACTGTAATGTGCACTTTTTACGTGCCACCAGCATGAGTGCCATTTACATGACACCAGTAGTGGTCATGACTATGGTTTCATGGGTGCCATTTACATGACACTGGCAATGGTCCAACATTTGAGGCCCAATGTTTGATGTTCATGCTTTACCACCTCATCCCATGTCTTCCTGTGTCTCCCTCTTCCACAGGTTCCCTCGACAGTTAGAGATCAGCACTTCTTTACACAACTGTCTTCGCCCATATGCATCATATAACCATACCAGCACATTCATCTCTCTTGCTTCCCATATCTGATGCCTCATATGCCCAGTTTTTCGCTGAAGACACCTACACTCTGTTGCTCATGCACAATGGCATTTCACATCTAGTGAAGCATACTAGTTTCATTTCTTTCAAGCCTTCGCATGTCATCAGCAGTCACAGTCCATGATTCACTGCTGTGGAGAATAGCAGTTCACACATCATACATAGGCCTTTCAATCTGATTGAGAGACCCTTTGTTACTGACAGAAGTGGAAGCTCTCTGAACTTTGCTCAGTCTCTTCTTATTCTAACAGCTACACTCTCAGAGCATCCACCTCCACTGCTGTTGGTCACATAGATAATGGAAGCTATCAATTACTTCTAGGTATTCCCCCTGGTATTTCATGGAGTCTATTTTCATTACATTTCTAGAGTTTATTGTACCTGTACATCTGCCACACATGAAGACTATTTTCTCAGTTAACCTTCCTCTGATATTTCTGCGCCTCTTATGTGTCCATAACTTGCACCGGGTACATTTTATGGAGTTTCTAACTCCACCTTTTCTACATATTGAGCAGGGTCATCTACATGAAGGGATTTGTGACTTGTTCGTTTTCCTACTTACTAAGACTTTGGTTTTTGCTAAATTAACTCTAAAGCCCTTTTATTGTAGATCTTGCTTCTACACCTGAAATTTCTTCTCTAGTTCTGGTAGGGAATCAGATATAAGAACAAGGTCATCAGTATAGAGGAGCTCCCAGGGGCAGCCAGTCTGAAATTCCTCCGTTATTGCCTGGAGGACTATGATGAACAGGGAGAGGCTAAAGACTGATCCTTGGTGTACCCCTACTTGTACTCTGAATTCATCGCTGTACTTGTTACTGACCCTCACCTTACTGATATCATCCCTGTACATGGCTTGTACAGCTCTCACCAACCACTCATGTATCCCTAGTTTCCACGTTGAACACCAGATAAGGAAACAGTGGACCCTGTTGAAGGCTTTCACCATGTCAACAAAAGCCAAGTACAGGGGTTTATTTTTGTCTAGTTACTTCTGCAGCTGCCTTACCAGAAATATGGCATCAGTGGTGCTTCAGCCTGACACAAAACCAAACTGCATCTCATCTAGACTAACCCTTTTCCTAATTAGTTCGGCTATGACCCCCTCCATAACTTTCATCACCCGATCCAACAGTTTGATGCCTCTTATTATTTCTTTCCAAAGTGTCACCTTTATCTTTGTAGTAGTACTATGGTACTGCTACATCAATCATTGGGTATGACTCCTTAGTGTACAACCTGCTTAACTATACAGATGACTATGCCATAGCCCATACCATCAGATATTTTAAGCATCTCAGTGGTTATTTCCTTGTCTTCATATCCTTCATGGCATTGTCTACCTTGCTACTGCCTATTCAGATTGCTGGTCCCTCTGTTGGATCCACATTAGGCAAACTCTATTTCTCTCATGAGTTCTCTACATTTAGTAGCCTTTCAAAGTGGCACTTCCAACCCCCTTTCACTAACTGCAAGTGAACCATCAGCCATACAGACACACTTCTTTCCCACAACATCACAATTTTCCCTAGCACACTGTCTTGCAAGATAAAATACTTCAAGTCACTGGTGCAGAACATTGGCAAACTTCTTTCTTTCTGCTTCATCTCTAACTAAGTATACCTGCTTCCTAGCTTCCCTTCTGGCTGCCTTAGATCAGGATTCAAGTGAGTCAGGTACTTAAATGGTAAGGTACCAAATTGAGTCAAAGAGTAAAATGTGTACCAAAGTACAGGCAGAAAGTTTTTCCAGTTATGTATACAAATAACTGTACATGACTGAGTATATGAATAGTCCTGAGGTTAATCAAGAAGCACACACAATGTAATGAATATACAGTCCATAATATACTTCAGATCAATGCAAGGAGCAGATTTCAAGGAAGGTGAATAATAAATAAATGAATAACAACAGATGGATGATGTGTCAATTCACTACAGCTGTTAAGGATCATAGAATCATGAAGATGCACATCCCTTTGGGTATTGAATGTTTTTAAATGTTATGATTCATGTATTCACCTGATGATGTAATGTTTCCATTAATCAATTAAAAATTTGGTGGAAACAGCTGTAGTGAATTGACACATTATCTATCTGTTGCTATTCACACACACACACACACATATATATATATATATATATATATATATATGTGGGCTTCTTCCAGTTTGCATGTACCAAATCCACTCACAAGACTTTGGTCAGCCTGAGGCTATAGTAGAAGACACTTGCCCAAGATGTTATGCAGTGAGACTGAATCCGGAACCATGTGGTTGAGAAGGAAGCTTCTTATAACACAGTCACACCTGTGCCTATATATATATATATATATATATATATGTATGTATAAAGAAATATATATCGGGAAGTATATTTACCACCTAAATGTGGCTGACCCATATGGGACGATGCTACTGTAGTTTATAGCCCCAGGAAGATATGTCCTCCAGCTGGCTAATGATACACTGTCTGTGTCTGATCAGTATTTGTGAAGGGAAATCATTGTTCCCATCTCTAGCCTGACATGATACACACAGACCCGGATTTCTGGGTAGTAACCTGTCATCAGCATGTAACAACCAGCGGCTAGAGATGAGAAGTGATTTCGAATGCAAAATACTATATGCTTTTTCCAGTGACAAAAAATTGCTGATCTCGAAAAAGGAGAAACAAGCAATAATAAATCTCTAAGCGAGATGTAAACAGTAGCTGCACGACATCGTGAAGTATATTTGCTACCTAAATGTGGCTGACACATATGGGATGATGCTACCATAGTTTATAGCCCCAGGAAGGCATCTCCTCCAGCTGGCTAACAACACACTGTTTGTGCCCAGAAATCCGGGTCTGTGTGTATCACGTCAGACTAGATATGGGAATGATGATTTCCCTTCGCAAATACTGATCGGCCAGCTGGATGAGATGTCTTCCTGGGGCTATAAACTACAGTAGCATCGTCCCATATGGGTAAACCACATTTAGGTGGCAAATATACTTCATTTAAATATATATAAAGAACATTAATACTCATGAAAGATAATAATTGTAGCGGCTGCAGGCTAAAAACCATATACGCAAAATTAATAGATATATATAAGAATTATATATAAGGGAACTATGAAGCACCAGCTTTGCTAAAAATAGGAGTCAAAATACACTGAAGCCACAAGAATTAACACTAGATTTTCACAGGCATGGTTGGAAAAAAATCTAAGTGAATAAGGATTGTGTCTTACCTCTGCAAAATTGCAAGAACCATCAGTTAACCTGGTATCATGATTTTGAATTTAGACTTAGCTGAAAAGAATCGAGTGCTTTTGGCACTAAATTTGAAATCATGATACCAGGTTAATTAGCATTCCTTCTTGTAATTTTGCAGAGGTAAAACACAATCATTATTCCCTTAGTTTTTTTTTTTCCAAGCATGCCTTTGAAAATCTAGTGTTAATTTTTATAGCTTCAGAGTATTATTGACTCCTATTTTTAGCAAAGCTGGTGTTTAATAGCACCCTTGTTATGTGTGTATGTATAGGTGTGTGTATGTATATATATATGTGTATAT
>NC_068994.1:27099342-27106845 GCF_001194135.2 Octopus bimaculoides
TGTCTGTTTTTTATGTTTTATTTATATTCTTATAAAATTAATGTGGGATGTAGAATATGGAATATATAATATAAATAGTAAAATGAAATGAAGTATTGAATGTCTTATTTAATATATGAAATATTGAGTATTAAATATATAAGGACTAGTATACTTTCCTGCCTCACGACAGTCATCAAGGTCCCGTTTGACTACACGTGTGTGTATGTGTATATGTATATGTGTATATATATGTGTGTATATGTGTGTGTATATATATATATTTATATATATATATATATGCAAAAGAGTTAGGGGTTGAGAATTCAACCCACTAAGGGATAGTATCTACCCAATATACTGCTGGGAAGATACCCAATTATTGTTACACTAGTGTTATACCAAGTGCAATAAGTGGGTGCAGGTAAAACGGGGTTATTTTACCCTAAATTTATACAGCAATAAGAAAATGGAGGAGAATATGCAGTATCCATCGACTTGCAGACAGTATATTCCATTGATTAATTTGTTTATTTTATAACTAAAATGACAAAAGCCACAATATACAGATGCTTAAGACATACCATGTCATATTAACAATTAAGGTTACAAATATAAAGGACATTTAGCAATTGGAGAATATACAGAAACTTACAGCTGTTTCGGCCTAGCGTTCGCATGCCCCATTCTATCCCTATAGCTCCTGTGCGCCGGAGTAATTAGCAGTAATTACTCCGGCGCACAGGAGCTATAGGGATAGAATGGGGCATGCGAACGCTAGGCCGAAACAGCTGTAAGTTTCTGTATATTCTCCAATTGCTAAATGTCCTTTATATTTGTAACCTTAATTGTTAATATGACATGGTATGTCATATGCATCTGTATATTGTGGCTTTTGTCATTTTAGTTATAAAATAAACAAATTAATCAACGGAATACACTGTCTGCAAGTCGATGGATACCGCATATTCTCCTCCATTTTCTTATTGCTATATATATATATATATATATATATATATATATTCTCTTCTACTTGTTTCAGCAATGTGTTTCAGGATCTAATAAAATTTTAACAACAAGTATTTTAATAACAAAGGCACCAAGGTAGAGTTGCAGATGACATATCTTGTATTAACAATGTGTACAGACAGTTATGTACTAAAACATATACAAATTTGTCTTTCCCGTTACAATTACATCCACATGTATAAACCAAATATATCCAGCATATACGTCCTATATTATTTGTGTGAAAAATCCTAAATGTTAAATTTTCTTTCTTTTTTTCACCTGAAGAAAACAGTTTTTTTTTACATGATGCAATTGATTCGTTTATGAATAAAAAAGATGTTTGTAACAGTCCATTTCTGAACCTTAGCTTGTTTGTGTTATTATATATATATATATATATATATATATATATATATATATATAACAGAATATAAACTGTTCCTTGATGGTTTTCTTTTTTATATTTGTTAACATAGTGCACAAATATGAGTAACTGACCATTGTTTTGGAACATAAGTTGATTCATAAAGTTTCATACTGATTCTTGCATGGCAGCTTATAATCCCATTAATAACTTGATTTGTCATGTTCTCATTTATGTCCTTAATTTTTGGTGTTCAATGTCACTGGACAAAGGCATTAGCTTCAGTTGCTTCATTGCATCCATTCTCTGTACAGTTTTGTCATTTCCAGTGTACAAGACATTACTTTGTTTTCTCCAATAGAGTGGGATTTATTTTCTTTAACAATTACATATGAAATTTTGAAGGAAGGCTTGTAATAGTTTTTCTAGAAGGAGCAAATTCAGATACTGATGTAGTTCTTTCTGATCTTAATGAATTCTTTACTTGGTCATTTTGGCATCACTGATTTCATGCTAACTTATTTGACATCAGGCATGTTAATGCTTCTCTTCTTCTCCCCACCACTTTCTCCCTATTTCCCTCTCTCACTCTTTCTGTTTATTTGTGTGAGCATTAGCTATGTTCTATGTATAAGTAGTCTCTCTCTCTCTCTCTCTCTCTCTCTCTCTCTCTCTCTCTCTCTCTCTCTCTCTCTCTCTCTCTGTCACTGTATCTATATATGTGTACATTTCTGCACGCGCGCGCACACGCACACGTGTGTGTATGTGTGCCAAAACAGGTTGTTCAGTCAGCCATGCCAAATCAATGACATCCAAACAGCTGCACTCAATTGTCTCATTCTAATCATCAATTGAAGTGCTTACCTAGTTTCTTTGCTTGCTTTCAAGATATTTACTCAGCCTTCCTGGCTCCATATTTCCATTGCTTATTATCAAATTGCAAGCCATGCATATTGTATTACTTACATCCTCTTTGTCATACAGATGAAGCTGAAATCAACATATTTCATAATCCACTTCCATTTTTGACAAACAATAATTTGTAAAAATAATTCTTTTAAACAATACAAAGAAAAACAATCAACAAATTCCAAATAAAAATTTTTATATCAAATGAAAAATAGTTTTATTGAAGAAATTTTATTATTCACATTGATTTTATTGTACAAAGATGATACAACAATACAATGTGAATGACTAGTTAGGAAGGCGTCACCATTGCACTTATTTATTGTGAAGACACCTGATTAGACTGAAACTACACAGATATGATGAGTAATCTAAACCAGACGAATATCAAGCAGCAGAACATCAGAAATCAGTCTTGCCACACTGGTATATGCAAATTAGTAGTTCCAGTTGTCTAGAGCTACTAGATCTGATGTGTATTCATGTTTCTCTGGGACTGGTCAAGTGATGTAGCTACCTCTGAAGAAACCCCAGTAAGAGTAAAAAATCAATTAAGAATGTGCATTTGATTTCTTTCTGCAATTAAATAGGTAAAAATAATGTCTGTATGTCCACTACGTAGGTTTACATATAATAATGTTTGTACACATTCTTCAAAATTCTGGGTGTTTTTTTATGACTTATTCAGCTGAGAGAGTGCAGCACCTTGATGGCAGTGAGTGAAAGTTCTCCTCAGCCCAGACAGCTGGTCTAAATATATGCTGGTAAAAGCACTCAATGACTGAACAGATTATGGTGTTAAATTATCATATACAATTATTAAATGCATAGTGAAACTGAATATTAAATCCTAAGTCCACATCTTTTAGTACTGTTACCTCTTGATCTAGAGTGTGCTATACTCTTGAGCTGCTCTGGTTTTTGTCCTGTTGTCATATAATAAGGTATATCTCTGACTCATAGTTTGATCATTTTATTTATAAATAGGTTAGAAGTAAAGAAAATAGAAGAAAGTGTAAGTGTGTGTGTCTGTGTTAATGAGCTACATGTGAAACACAGTTGTCAAGCAGAGCAAGTGTAGCAGAGGGAGGAAGAATGCATGAGTGAGTGAAAATATGTGTACATTTGTATGTGTGTGTGTCGGTGTATGGGTGGGCATACATTCTTGTGTCATTGTGTTTGTATAAGTGATGCATGCGTGTGCATATGTGAGTGTCTGTGTGTGCACTTGCGTTTATATGTTTTTGTGTGTACGTGTCTTTGTGAAACAGAAAGATGTGGGAAGGTGTTTCGGTTAGTATTTCAAGCAGGTTTTGGTGACCACATATAGAGTCTGCTTGAATGGTGGAAAAACTGAAAGAGAAGGTGGGCTGATCAATTGGGGGTGAAGGGTGTGATGAGGTGGCTAGTTTTTGTAGTGTGGGTGGGTGAAACCTTAAATTTGCCTAATACTATGAATTGGGATTAGTGGAGAAGAGGGAAAGGAAAGAGAGATGCAGGGAGGGGAAAAGAAAGAATGGAATTGTTTGAGAGTGCTAGTTGAGTATATATGTGTCAGGTGATGTGTAAGTGTGTGTGTGTGTGGGTGTATACATGTGCATCGAGTAGATTTGTGCAGATATGTGTGTGTTAACATCACAGTATATGTGGGGGGTGGTGAGTGGACAAACTGGTGTACATATGTGTACATCACAAGGTGAGTGGGAGACAAGATGGTAGAAAAGACAAGATATGTGTATGTGTCAGAGGTACAAATGTATGGGAAAGGGGAGTATGAGAGGAAGGAGAGTGAGTGTGGAACCCACCTCCTGGTGTGGGTGTCTTTAGGGTATGTGCATGAGTGTGTGCATGGTATGGGACGAAATGTAGGTAGTGGGAGAAGGTGTAAGTGAGATGCATGAAGTAAAGTGGCAAAGGAGACAAAGGGAAGTGGTGTGTAGCTATGGGGCAGATGAAAAGACAAAAGTTAGAAAAATCGAGGAGAATTCAGACTGAAAGGTGTTTGGAGAAAAAAGTGAGCTTCTGATCCTTCCAGAGGTGAGTAGTGGGAGAGCCAGGGGTGTTGGCCATTTTGAAGGCCAAGAAATTCAGTCATAATATACCTGAAAATCCTGTGCATCCACATGTGAAACTCAGAGTAAGCAAGAGGTTGACTGAACCAAAATAAAATATGACATATCATAGTAAAGAATTGAACCAGTGTGTGAGTTATTAATATTGGCATAATGACTATCACTCTCCCGAGACACAACAAAATATAATGCTAATGTCATAGACATTTTTTTAAAACAGTAATACAGTGGTAGAAATGGTAGCATATATGGGAAAATATTTTATGATATTTAGTAGTGTCCTTTAAATTGCATGGAGAAAGTTAGAGTGAGACGATTAGACATTGCCCTCTGGATGCTGAAGATTTGGCACAGGTGACTAAACAAGTTAGTGATGAGATGTTTTGATACTGGAGGCAAATACATGCATGTGTGCAAAGAAATATATGCATAGAGATTGATAGAGAGAGAGGGGGAGGGAAAGAGATGACACATACATATAAATATGACTAGATACTCATGCATATAATCAGAGAGAAAGAGAGAGAGAGAACCAAGGAAATCTCTGATGACAAATAAGTCAGTGTTGAATGAGCAGTGCCAAAATGGCTGTGCCAGAACATCAATACCCCTTTCGTCTTACTGAGGTCAAATGTTAATTGTTGTTTTTGCTGTTGTTGTTGTGCAATCCCAGGTCAGATGTAATCTAGCAAACCTGTGATCAACTATGTGCTAATCATAATTATTCCAACTTTTATTCAAATACTGTGTATCTAAGACTAAATTCTCCAATAGTATGCTCACATTTTTTATGCCTGTGTGGTTGGGATGGGATGAAGGTTGGCTGCTTTTTCTAAAAGGCTGAGTGACCTTCTACATGGGCTGTGGATGATGTTTGTAGCAGTCAATCTTCTGACAGAACCAAGGAAACTGATTCCATTAGTCAGCAGAATTCTGCTTTAAGCATGCCATCTAACCTGTCATAACATTTCTATTTTTCAGAATTTTCAGAAAATTTTTGCAAATTTGTATTCTACACATGGGAATTCATGTGACTATGAAAAAAATAATCTTTTTTAATTCTTCAAATTTCTCTTTTTCAGTAAGTGTAGATGTAGCTTGTGGTAAGAAGCTTGCTTCACAACCACATGGTTCTGGGTTCAGTCCCACTGTGTGGCCATAGCCTCTGGTTAACCAAAGCCTTGTGAATGGATTTGGTAGATGAAAACTGTACAAAGCCTGTTGTATATATATCTATATGTGTATCTTTGTGGTTGTGTTTGTCCACCCATCACCACTTGGCAACTGGTGTTTGTGTATTTAAGTCCTGTAACTTAGTGGTTTGATATATAAGAGGTTGATAAAATAAGCACTACACTTTAAAAAAGTCCTGGGGTCAATTTGTTCGACTAAAACCCTTTAAGTCAAATTACTGAAACAAGTAAAAGGTGAAAGGTAATTCACAGTTTAATATACAGACAGTCCGAATTTTTGGCTTAAATCCCATTAAATGTGGTTATGAAGAGAAAGATATTGAAAAACATCAACACATCAGACTGACAAACAAATGAGGAGTGTATCAGAAGGTTGTATATATGATACAAATTTGCAAAAATTTTCTGAAAATTCCCAAAAAATGAAAAAAAGTTATCACAGGTTATACAGTGTGCTTTAAGCAGAATTCCACCTGTTAGTATTTCAAATTGCTGATACAGTCTGTTGATTGCAATTCCTGATCAGTACCAGTTATATAGACAAAATAGAATTTTTTCTGACACTTTACATTCCATGTTCAAATCTTGCCTTGCCCAACTTTGCCTTTCATCCTTTTGGAGTTGGAAAAATAGCATACCAATCAAGCACTGGAGTCAATGTTATCTATCTTCTTCCCAAGTTCCTGGCCTCATGACAATGTGAGTTAGCAGAATCATTAAAGTGTCAGACAAAATGTCTTGAGGTATTTCTCTGAAAAACATTCATTATGAGTTCAGTTTCTGCTAGCGTTAACTTTGTCTTTCATCCCTCCCAGGACTCATACTGTCAGTACTGTTCTAATAATGGGGTCAATGGTATTAGCTAATTACCCTCCCTTCAAAATGTTTGGGTTTCTGCAAGCTGGTAGAATCATTAGCATGTCAAGCAAAATGCTCAGTGGCATTTTTTCCAGCTCTTTATGTTCTGAGTTTGAATACTACCAGGAAAAACTTTTCCTTCAACCTTTCAAGGTCATTAAAATAAAGTACCTGTCAGGTAGTGGGGTTGTTAGTATCAGCTAATCCCTCCTGCTAAAACAATTATTATTGTTATTGTTCCAGTACGTTGGACCATCTATAGACATATCCAGTTCTGTGTGAGATTTTCTTTACTTAACCCTACTCCTTTTCTGGAGTATCAAGGACAAGCCCCAACCTCTTATCTAACACCTTGGCCAAAATTTTTAATTTTACACTTAGCAGAGTTAGTGGCTCAAAATTAAAATTATACCCCTTGTTCTAGTCATTTCTCAGCAGCAACACCACACTTCTTTTCACAGTTGCAGCAGAAAACATCTGTCAAACAAGCCTGGCTTATGGAGATAAAGCTCATATGACAGACCATCCAATCCCATTGATTTCTTACTTGTGCATCCAACCATCACTTCTTATATTTCATCAGCTGTTATTGGCCATCCCCATTTGAGAGCTGCAACTAGCCATTGAGGTTGACAGTAATGCCTACTCTCATTTTCAGCCCATCTGCTCCAAACAATTGAGCTGAGTGCCAGTGAAAAGATACATATATTTGCTTGGAATCAAATCACATGCAGCCCTCTCAATCCTTAAAAAACTTAGTTGTACTGCACTCCTGCCACCTGAGCTCATCAAATGGCTACTCTTCTCTCATACCTTAAGGCAAATACTCTAACTCTGACAATGCAACCTTCATGCTTATTGTTATATGGACTGTTAGATATGTAATTCGTCTGACGTTCCGTGTGTCATGTGGTTCGTCTGAGTTCATTGTTTCATTGTTGTTGTCTTGTGGGACTGTCGTAGTAAAATGTCATTGATATATATATGGCGGACATGACTTTTGTTTATTCATAACGAACATTGGGTGAGTGCGTTCTTTGTATGTAATTGAACAATAAATGTAATAATTAAATTGTATAACTCGTTATGTTATCTCTGCGAGTCAGTCCGAGGGAAG
>NC_068994.1:27111327-27129036 GCF_001194135.2 Octopus bimaculoides
TGCTTATTGTTATATGGACTGTTAGATATGTAATTCGTCTGACGTTCCGTGTGTCATGTGGTTCGTCTGAGTTCATTGTTTCATTGTTGTTGTCTTGTGGGACTGTCGTAGTAAAATGTCATTGATATATATATGGCGGACATGACTTTTGTTTATTCATAACGAACATTGGGTGAGTGCGTTCTTTGTATGTAATTGAACAATAAATGTAATAATTAAATTGTATAACTCGTTATGTTATCTCTGCGAGTCAGTCCGAGGGAAGCATAACACTTATAGTTGAAGAATCAGTCAAGGGCCATACTTGCTGCTGGCACATTAATCAGATTGCCTTTTCTAAGCACCTCTTTCAGATGACTAACTAGTTCTCCCTCTACTCTAGAATTCTCTGTATCTAGTTCCTTACTAAATCTAATTGATTCTTATCTATTAGAACTTTTTAGAGCTAACCACCATCAGTTGTTGATGACTACCCCTGTCAACTCCCTCTTAACTAGTTCTCTAATCCAGTCTTTGTAATTTTGGTATGCTGGGAAAGACACCTTTAGTTTCCAGTAACTGGCTCCCTGTCTATGCAGCCTGTCTACACAGACTGAGCAACTTTGTGAGGTTTTATAACCCCTTTCAAATCAGCTGGCCCCATTCAATCCATGCATGCAATCAAGCTGGCATTCAAATCACCTACTAGTGCTAAAGAATGGGACATTTGTGGGAAGACTTCCAAATGCCTGAAGAAATCTAGCTGCCCCACCCCAGTTTAGGCATACACAGCAACTAGTCTAAAGATGCCTCTTTTGTTACTATTCACCAACTTACTGCAAACTTACCAATTGGATCCAGAAAGAATAACCATATCTCAAGGCCTTGGTCTTTCTGAAACAGCACTGCCATCCTGCCACTCATTCTAGGCCAAGTGAGAGATGTAAAGATCTCAAAATCACCAAATATTGGTGCTAAGACATATGTGTTGGAAATTCTAGTCTTGCTGATGGCTGTTACATCTAAACAAATCAAGCAACCTGAAATCACTGGGCAGGAGGCTCAACTTCAGGTGTGAGTCCAAGCTATTTGTATTTATGATCCCCACTCTTGGCACCTCCAGGCTGGTTGAAAGATAAAGAGAAGAAAAGGAAACAGGTTACTTACTTATTTGGTGGTCCTGGAGATTTGGGGAAATGGTCTCCATTGAATTTTGAGTCTCCTTTAGGAAGGCCTTTAGGATCCTACTAGTAACCCTTTTGCATGAACTTCCTACACCACTGGGGAAACTCTCCCTCAATATTTTATATGATCCCAAGTTCAGCCTTATTAATTTCAAATTTTTTTACACTTAGAAAGAACTGGGCCTTAAGATATCTCCCTCTGCTTCAATGTCGATTTTCTTTTTTTTTTTCCAGTTTTTTTTTTTATTTGTGCTCCTTATAAATACAAAGTTTTTCATGGTTGGTAAGGAGGGGATTTTGATGTGTTTGTGTGTCAGTTTTATTTTTGTTGAGGTGGAAGTTGTTGTTGTTGGTGGTGGTGGCAGAGGAGGAGGAGTTATGGATTTATGTTTTTCGTCAGTGTGGTTTCAGTGATGCTATCATGGTTATGTGGCATGTTCAGAGCAGGTGTAGATTTTTAAAAAAAATTTGTCGTTTTTGTTCCCTTTTGATTTGCTGGACCTCCACCTTACAAGCTGATATTTTCATGTGAGAAAGATTTGATGTGAAAGGATATGGAGGTATGTTTGCATGTGTATCTATATGTGTTTGAAAAAGAGTGGGAGGAGTGAGGGAGAGTTATAGAGACAGAATTAGGTTGGATATTTTCCTGAGTTGCAGGTTTTGGTTCTGCTGTCATTGTTGCTGGCCTTGCTGTTGCTGTTGTTCCAGTCCCCTTTGTTGCTGCTACTGTAACTACTGTATGTTGTTGCAGCAGTTGGGTTGTGGCATTGGCAGTAGTGGGGGGTTCCTCTTACCCACATTTTGTTGAGAAGAGACAGCTCTAAAGTGGACTTCTGTACCATACACATGGCATCTTTGCTTTCTGTCCTCAGCTGCAACACACAGATTTACTTCATAGTACTGAGATGATTTTGCTGCTATTCCAGCAAATAATTGCTTGCCTGTGGAGTTGCTCTATCACTTATATTCTTGTCATTATTATATTTTGTTGTTTTTGTTACTGTTCTTGTTGTTGTTGTTGATTTTGTTGTTGTGTGTTTTGTTAAAACCGTTGTTGTAATAATACTTGCTTTCATACTTATGCTCTTTCATGAAGCTGATAGTCATATGAAATTTTCCTGCTGCTTCCTCATTGAATCCATTAGCGAGCATTAATGATGCCATAATTTCAACGAAAGTAAAACAGACTAAAGCAGATAAATATTACCACAGTTGTGCCATTTAATACACAATTTAGCAACCCCCCTCTTCACCTGTTGAAGTTTGGGATCCTTATTTAAAATTCTAACCAAAATTAACAAGATTAAACAAATTATTTCCAATAACATCAACAAACCTTTGGGAGCTGATGCAACACATATTTGAACCAGACAATAAACAAAAAGATAATAATCCTTTCTACTACAGGCACAAGACATGGAATTTTGGAGGAGGGGGCTAGTCAAATACATTGACCCTACTGGAAGTTCTTTTATTGACTCCCAAAAGGATGAAAGGCAAAGTCAACCTTGGTCGAAATTTGAACTCAGAATCTAGAGATGGACAAAGGGCCACTAAGCATTTTGTCTGACATGTCAATAATTCTACCAGCTCAGCACCTTAACAGCAGAAATAATGATAATGCCATGTAAAACAAGCAAAAGGTTTGAAAGTTGGTGGTGTTGTTTAGGTATAGCAAAGTAGTAAAATAGATATGATATAGACAAATCAAGTCAACATTGAAGGTGAAATACCTTATTAATTTCGTTTTTATTATTTACAAAAAATCATCTATTTCAAAGTTAGGAAGACAGATTTCTAAAGGACAAATTGCTATCACTTAGTATCTCATCCCTTTTGGTGTTGTAATTTTCCTTCATGATCTGCTCACAAAACCAGCTAAAGTTTAAACTGAAGGTGAAGTCCATTACTGTATTTACTCTTTTACTTGTTTCAGTCATTTAGCTGCAGCCATGCTGGAGCACCGCCTTTAGTCGAGGAAATTGACCCTAGGACTTATTCTTTGGAAGCCTGGTACTTATTCTATCGGTCTTTTTTGCTGAACCGCTAAGTAGCAGGGATGTAAACACACCAGCATCAGTTGTCAAGTGATGTTGGGGGGACAAATACAGACACACAAACATATACATACACATACATATATATATATATATATATATATATATATATATACATATATATATAAGATGGGCTTCTTTCAGTTTCCGTCTACGAAATCCACTCACAAGGCTTTGGTCAGCCCAAGGCTATCGTAGAAGACACTTGCCCAAGGTGTCACGCAGTAGGACTGAACCCGGAACCTTGTGGCTGGTTAGCAAGCTACTTACCACACAGCAACTCCTGCGCCTATATTCAACAATTACATTAATTTGTTAATTTACGCCTTTAAAAAAGTCATGGGTGATTGTAACAGTATGTTCAGAGCTGTTTCACTCTTGCTCAAAAACAACAGAATACCGAAATCTTTGGGAAGAGTCCGTACAATACATATGCAATAGTTGGAAATATTTTCATTCTTTTATTCCTAATCGTACAATACATGAATACCAAGCATACATGAGTATGGATGGAACATACAACGATAATGTTGAATAAGTTGTCGTTAGTTAATTGTACAATGTTGCAATTCAGGTTCATTACAAAAATGATGATGAAATTATTCTTCCTCTGCTCACTGTTTGCAATCAAACATTTACAGAAAGGAAGATTTCAGTGTTATTATTAAGAATTCAGCTAGATATTATTACTAAGGCAGTGAGCTGACAGAATCATTAGCATGCCAGGTATTTTTGTCTATTTTTACATTCTGAGTTGAAATTCCACCAAAGTCTACTTTGCCTTTCATCTTTTTGGGGTCAATAAAATAAGTACCAGTTTAACACTGGGGGTGATGTAATAGACTTACCTTCTTCTCTCAAACTTGATGACCTTGTGCCAAAATTTGAAACCATCATCATCATCATCATCATCATCATTATTATTATTTAATAAATCTGCCAAAAGAATACAAATCCAGAAGATGTTCAGATAAGAAATCTTGTTTTTTTTTCATCTTCGTACATCTACACCTCTCTTTCTGTGCAGATCAAAGTCCCCTAATTAGTTCTTTTCATTATTCTATCTATTTCATTACCTATGTAAACATAGTTTAAACATAGTTTCGTCTTCCATGCTGTTATGTTTTAGAAATGAACTTAAGTTCCTTTCACGTGCATTTACTATTCGTCACTTATTCATTTATTCAGTTTTTTCACATCGTCACTTATTTCTCTAATTTTGTCACAGATTGGCTGACCAAAAATTCTAAGATTTTTCAGTTCTATTTCACTGTTATCAGCATCTGCTGTTTCATTAAATTATGTTACCCCAAATCCCAAAAGAATATTTTTCTCCCTTGTGTTCTATCTTTGACCATCCTAACCCTGGTCCCCCGCCTCTCTCTCTCTGTTTCGATAACCACTTGCTTCTCCAACACTTCCCCCTCCTCCACCACCCCACCCCACTCTATATAAACTAGCTCACTCAGATTCCGCTACTTCATTTTAATAACTCTGTCAAAATAATACAAATCCAGAAGATGTTCTTCTCTAACTTTGCTATTTCACAGTACACTGCCCTCCCACCCCCACCACCTGTACTGGAAGTCCCTATCCTCTGACATCTTTTGGTTGTCTCCTATGAACACTTCTAAAGGCTTAATGCCATCCCCACCCCTATGTAGGGTTTATCTCCTATGTAAGGTAGTGATCATGTCGCGCATAAAAATGATGGTGTAGCGTATGCAAGCCGAAGGCTATTGTTTGCATATGAATTCTGCCAAATGCGAGCTTTCTTTTCAGGTACATGACACTGCTGTCCCCCATCCCAGGGTCTCACAGGCCCACACCTCCCACACCCTTGAGATTGGCACACTCAATGTGGGCACACTGAAAGGTAGGTCTGGTGAGATTGCTGAGATGCTTGAACGGAGACGTGTAGATGTGTGCTGCATCCAAGAAGTAAGGTGGAGAGGAGGTTCTGATAAGTTCCTCACAGGCAAAGAACAGAGGTACAAGATATCCTGGGCAGAAAACACTGACAGGATCGGAGGCATGAGTATACTTTTTGTAGAGAAATGGGTTGATAAGGTAATTAAAGTAGTCAGAATCTGTGATAGAATACTTAAGATTAGATTAGTGCTACATAATGGGTTAGCAACCGTTATCTCGGCTTATGCCCCTCAGCCGGGGCTACCTGATGGACAGAAAGACTGATTTTATGACACCTTCTTGCTGACTACTTCATTGACGAATGACAGGGACCTTCTCTTTGTAGTTGATGACATCAATGGACATGTTGGACAACATGCAGGAGGCTTCCATGGCATACATAGAGGCGATAGTTTTGGTTCCCGCAATGTGGAGGGAACCAAAAAGGGTAAGATGGCTGCTTATAAATGCCAAAACTTTCCCAGGTGAAGAATGTACCCCACAACATAGACTAGTAGTCAGCGACTTCAGGATCAAGGCTAAATGGATGCTCAGAAGACAACCAGCATGGAGGAGAAGGGTCTGGAAGCTTAAGGATCCTGTGAATGGACAAAGATTTAGAGATGTCTTACTCGAAGCTTTTGACAAAATAGAGGGAGATATAGCATCACATGATGTGGAAGACAACTGGAGGTTTCTACGGGACAACCTGCTGAGGGCAGATCTGTGGATGGTGCAAAATCCCCTCTCAGCCCAAGGTAACATGGTGGTAGAACAATGTTGTTGACAGGGCCATTAGGAAAAAGAAACAGGCTTGAAAGGACTGGAAGAACAGTGGTAGTGGGCAATAGTATCAGACTCCCAGACGGGAAGCTAGGAGACAGGTTTATTTAGCCAGAGGGGAAGCAGATAAGAAAAAATTTGCCAATGTTCTGCACCATGAGGACCAAAGACTTGAGGTATTTCATGTTGCAAGACAGTGTGTGAGAGAGAAACATGATGTTGTAGGTGAGAAATGTGTCTGCACAGATGATAGTTCACTTGCATTAAACGAGGCTGCAAAGAGAGAGGTTTGGAGACACCACTGTAAAAGGTTGCTAAATAAAGAGAATGAATGGGAGAAAGAGAGTCTGCCGAATGCTGACCCAACAGAGGGACCAGCTATCTGAACTGACAGTACCTTGGTAGATAAAGCAATTAAGGATATGAAGACAGGGAAAGCCCCTGGCCAGTCAGGAATTACCGTAGAGATGCTCAAAATATCTGGCAGTGTCAGCTATAGCCTAGTCAACCAGGTGAAACATGAAGGAGTCATACCTAATAACTGATGTAGCAGCACCATAGTCCACTGCTACAAATGTAAAGGTGATGCTTTAGATACAAATAACTACAGAGGTATCAAGTTGTTGGATCAGGTAATGAAGGTCACGGAGAGGGTCATAAGCCAACTAATTAGGAGTCAGTTTAGATGAGATGCAGTTTGGGTTTGTGCCAGGGAAAAGCACCACTGATGCTATATTTCTGGTAAGACAGCTGCAGGAGAAATACCTAGCCAAAGATAAACCTCTGTACCTGGCTTCCGTTGACATGGAGAAAGCCTTTGAGAGGGTCCCCTGATCCCTTATCTGGTGGTCAATGAGGAAACTAGGGATAGATGAATGGTTAGTGAGAGCTGCGCAAGCCATGTACAGGTAAGGGTTGGCAATGAGTACAGTGAAGAATTCTGGGTAGGGGTAGGGGACCACCAAGGATCAGTCCTCAGCTGCCACTTATTCATCATAGTCCTCCAGGCAATAATAGAGGAATTCAAGACAGGATGCCCCTGGGACCCCCTCTATGCTGATGACCTTGCTCTAATTGCTGAGTCACTATCAGAACTAGAGGAAAAGTTTCAGGTGTGGAAGCAAGGATTAGAATTGAA
This sequence comes from Octopus bimaculoides, assembly GCF_001194135.2. Taxonomy (NCBI): domain Eukaryota; kingdom Metazoa; phylum Mollusca; class Cephalopoda; order Octopoda; family Octopodidae; genus Octopus; species Octopus bimaculoides. Next base: position 27,118,383 of record NC_068994.1, read on the forward strand.
GGGCCTTAGAGTCAACCTAGCTAAAAACCAAAGTCTTAATAAGTAGGAAGGCAGACAAACCACAAATCCCTTCAGGTAGATAGCACTGTTCAATCTGTAGAAGAGGTGTAGAAACTCCATAAGTTGTACTCAGTGTAAGCTATGGACACATCATAGGTGCAGCAATATCAAAGGAAGGCTAACTGGGAAGATAGTTTTTGTATGTGGCAAATGCTCAGGTGCAATAAACACTGAAAATGTGCAGAGAACAACTTCTGTCACATTCCAGGGAGAAAAACTAGAAGAAGTTGTTAGCTTCCGTTACCTAGGTGACCAAGTCAGTAGTGGGGGTGGATGCTCTGAAAGTGTAGCTGCTAGAATAAAAATAACCTGGGCAAAGTTCAGAGAGCTCCTACCTCTGCTGGTGACAAAGGGCCTCTCGCTCAGAGTAAAAGGCAGACTGTATGACGCATGTGTACAAACAGCCATGCTACATGGCAGGGAAACATGGGCCTTGACTGCTGAGGACATGTGTAAGCTTGCCAGGAATGAAGCGAGTATGCTCCGCTAGATGTGTAATGTCAGTGTGCATATACAACAGAGTGTAAGTGCCCTGAGAGAAAAGTTGGACTTAAGAAGCATTAAATATGGTGTGCAACAGAGACAACTATGCTGGTATGGTCATGTGTTGCGAATGGATGAGGACAGCTGTGTGAAAAAGTGTCACACCCTAGCGGTTGAGGGAACCTGTGGAAGAGGTAGACCCAGGAAGACCTGGGACGAGGTGGTGAAGCATGACCTTTGAACATTGGACCTTACCGAGGCAATGGCTAGTGACCAAGACCTTTGGAGATATGCTTTGCTTGAGAAGACCTGACAAGCCAAGTGAGACCATCTATGCCAGTGGTGTATAACCAGTCCACTTATCAATGCCCTTGTGAAAAGCTGTTGAGGTAAGTGAAATCAAAATCGCTGATGTGGCTGAAGACAGTACTGCTTGATTGACACTCATGCCAGTGGAACATTAACAGCACCAACCGAGTGTGATCACTGCCACTGCCACTGACTGGCTCCCATGCTGGTGACACATAAAAAGCACCATTCAAACGTGACTATTGCTAGCATCGCCTTACTGGCACATGTGCCGGTGACATGTGAAAAACAACATTCAAGCGTGGTCGTTGCCATTGCCGCTGGACTGGCTCCTGTGCAGGTGGCATGTGAAAAACACCTTTTGAGCATGGTCATTGCCAGTACCGCCTGACTGGCCATCGTGCCAGTGGCACGTAAAAGCATCCACTACACTCTTGGAGTTGTTAGCTTTAGGAAGGGCATCCAGATGTAGAAACGTTGCCAGATCAGACTGGAGTCTGGTGCAGCCTTCTGGCTCTCCAGTCCTCAGTCAAACCGTCCATCCCATGCAAGCATGGAAAGCAGACATTAAACGACGATGATGATGATCATTATTATTAAGATGGTTAGCAGCATTTTGTCCATCTTAACATTCAGAGATCAAATTCCTCTGTGGTTGACTTTGCCTTTCCTCCATTTTTAGGAGTTGATAAAATAAGTACCAGCTGAGTACTGAGGTCGATGTAACTGATTAGCCTGCTTCCCCAAACTTGCTAAAATTTGTGCTAAAATTTGAAACTATTATTATTATAATTATTATCGTTATTTACTTTTAATCTGCATGTCTGTTACAATCACTCACCAAGACACACTCAGTGTCCTAGGACGAGTGAAGGATAAGAGATGTTACAGTATGACTGAAAGCTTGTGGTGGAAAAGTGGAAGGGACAGTAGTGAAATATTTTCATGTAATACAACACAGCCATCTAAATTGATAGGGTTTTTCTAAGGATATGGGCAGTACTTGTCAGCACCATCTTTTGGATTTCTCTGAGACATGGTTCTCCTGGAATGTTGTTCAGATGTTCCTCATACCTAGAACACCTACAATAACAGGAATAGTTGTTGCTCTAAGATACCACATCATTTATATTTCAATTTCCAGGTCCTTATATTTACTTTATTTGTCAAATTCCTTGACAGATATATTTTTATCAGTGGGGACACTTACATCTATTAGTGTACAAGTATTTTCTTCCCTGTCTTTGATAATTATGTCTGGTTGATTATCCTTGATCGTTCTGTCAGTGTTGACTGGAAAATCCCAAAGGGTAGTGACATTTTTATCTATTATTATTATCATTATGATCACTACTATGAAAGACTCTTGGGTAGTTCTTAATTACTGGTTATTCTTTACTTGAAATCAGGCAACAACAAATCACCAAAGGTTTCAAGTAGTTCTTTCTCCTGTGACTCAAAGAGTGTGAGCTGTACCCAACAATGCTATTTTTTGGATCACCTCAAGCCTGACAGCATCTCCAGTATTCTTAATATGTTTTTCAAAGCCCTTGGAAACTGCCCCTAATGCTCCAGTTACCACCAGTATCACTACTACTTGCCTCATGCCCCATAACTTTCCTATTTCCTCCCACAGTGGCTGGTATTTCTCAGTCTTTTCTGTTTCCTTATATTTCACCTTCAAATCGCGTGGTATTGCAATATCTATTATCTTTACTTCTTTTTCATCTTTATGGATGAGCATGATATCTGATCATCTCACCTCTATCACTTGGTCGCACTGCATATTAAAATCCCAGAGTATTTTGTAATGTTCTTTTTCCATTACTCCCTCTGGCTCAAGTTCATACCATTGTTTGGCTCACTTGCAGTTTGCTTTACTGCACAACATCCAGTGGACATATCTGGCCACATTGTTGTATCTCCTTTTATATTCATGTTGTGCAAGCTTACAGCACTTACTAACAATATGGTTTATACTTTCTCCCTTCTCAGAGCACATCCTACACTGTGATATTTGGAGTAGTTTGTTCTGAGAGCTTGTTCTTGAGCACTGCACACTAATGCTTCAGTGGGCCCTTTTAAGTCTCCTTTCTGCAGCCATTGCCAGGTTCTATTCCAATCAATCTCATCTTTATTCTTCAAGAATTGACTGTGCATTTTCTTGTCCTACCAAATTTTCTTCATCTGCTCTCTCTTGTCTTTCTTAAATTGTATTGGATCTACCGCTTCGTTCACTTTTAAGGTTCCCTACATTTTCACTGCTTCAATCATTTCTTCTTTACTCCCCTTGATATACCAAGCCAGGGTATTCTCCTCTTCCCTTACACAACTTTCACAACACTTATCCTTGTCCTCCTTCCCTCCTCTTTACATAAATCTTGATACATCATTCATGCGTTGTAGTTCCTTGTTCATTCTCATTAATTTACATGTTCTCCAGTCTATCTCTTGTAATTCATGCTTCTTCCAAGATAATATTCCTACCCCATATCTCATCAAAGCAACAGCCCATGTGTTAATTGTTCTAATCTTAAAGCGGCCATTTAGCTTCAATTGGAGCACAAACCAAGTTCTCCTCAAATACTCTTTCCTGTACATTTCTTTCATCTTGTGTTCATTCATCTTATCTCTTTCAATGATACCCAGATACTTATATCTTTGCCAAAATTTTTATACTTGCCAAATTTTTGCATCTCTTCTTGCAATCAGCCAGGATAGTCTTATTGATTAGTAATTGATCCTTCATTCCCCTGCTCTTATGTCTACACCCCTTTTGTTCCACTGCTAGTAGATCATTCTCATCTTGGTACTTATAGATGCTCTTTGATATGATGCCTGTCATCAGTTTCCACATCAGTGGTAAACAAGATATATTGGTTAGGAATTTCTAACTGCATTCCCTTTACTTGGTTCCTTCTGGCATAGTACCATTCTTCCTTTTGCCATCCAGGCTGGTACTTGAATGTCACTATTCAGTATTTCGTCCAGCTGTCTCACAATTCTCCTATGCAGAGCTGTCAAGTTATTAAGCCAAACGCCCTGAACCCCATCTGGGCCAGGCACTTTCCAGTTAGGAATTTTCCTGCTCTGATCTTTAATCATCTCCTTAGTTACTCTCAGATCATCCTGCTGATACTCTCCATTCTCCTCTTTGAGTGTCTTTAACCACTCTGCTTCAGTTTCATGTTGTTTTTCCTGAGACCATATGTTTGATCAGAATCTTTTACTTTCTTCAGCATCCGGCACTGCTTTTTCACCTTTTTCCTTCCGACCCAGTTCCTGATAGACTCGTTTCTGATTTTGTTCAAAAAGTCTGTTTAATCTGTACTGCTCAATTCTCTGTTCATATCTCTTTAGATTATGTGCTTTAGCTTTCAACCTCTGTTTTAATACCTCAATCACAACATTGATTTCCTTTCTCTTCACCCTAGACTTCCTCTCTAGCTCAACATATTTCTCTCACTGAACTTCATTTCTCTTTTTCTATTCCAGAATATCAATATGCTTTATGGCCTCATTAATAGACTGCGTTATTCTCTTTTTCCATCATGGTTCTTTCAGGTTATGTTGTCATTTACTTTTGGCTTTCAAACCTAACTTCCAGGCTATAAAGATCAAGATTGCATTTATCAGATTGCTGGTGTCTGTGATGTTATCAGTCTTGATATCACCAGTGATATCATTTATCTTCCTGACTCATTCATTGAGTTTCTTTCTGTCTACTTTTTTAAACCTTGCATGAAAGCTCTGTTCATCAGAAGTCCAAATATCAATGATGTCATTTAAAATGGATATTTGTTCCTCGGTTCTCTCATTGCTTTCCCGATCAATAATCATAGCCTCATGCTCATTTTTTTCCTTTAACTCCACTGCCATAGTTTCCCTATCTGCATTCTCTTTCTCATCCTTCCGTTCACTGCTGGTCTTACTATACCTAAGCACCCGTCTGTTAATGCTTTCTAGTTCAACTGGAGATAACCATTCATACTTTCTGATGGCTCTAGCTTGGTCACACAGATTTTGCTCACTTAATTCAAATAGGCCGCTGTTGCTCTGTGCCTTGTGCATTCTTTTTGTATATCTCCTAGCAGGTACTTTATCACTGGGTGAGAGATCTTCACAAGATGTTCCAGCCTCATTCATGCCATTCTAATTTCTATTTTTATTTGACATTTCAGCTCTCATGATGAGGGTTAGTGAATTTTAGGTTGCACAACCACCAGTATTTTTTTCCCCCTTACACCATCACTGACAGGATCTCCAGCCTAGGATGTAAGATTCCTGTAATCTTGGTTTAATTTTTGGAGTTTCCATCTCCTAGAAGGAGTGTTCAGGTATTATGATTGCTTCTGCTTCTTAGGTGTGGCCGTTGCCTCGTACGAGTTCATAAAAAAAAAAAAAAATTCCCTTTCTCTCAGTTTGAATATGAAGAAGAGGTGGTGGGGATGGGACGGTGGTCGCACCAACCTCATGGCAAAGTGATCTTTTCATTACAGTAGCTCCAGTTCAGTATAAATCTAGCTAGATAGTAATATTCTGAGAAGATAAATAAAAAAAGAGGAAGAGGAAATTTTTAACTAACTTTCTTTGCTTCATGGCAAAGCGGTCTATTATTATTATTATTGTTATTATTATTATCATCATCATCTTCTTTCAATTTAGTTTCCATTTTCTTTCCGAGTGTCTTCCTGACACCTAGGGCAGAGAAACTCACTGTATACATTGGTAGGCCATCAAAATAAACACACCAGATTGTTATTATTATTATTATTATTATTATTATTATTATTACCAGCAATATCATTTTAATGATGGTAGTAATCAACTGAATGATTTATGTTTCTATTGTCATCAAATGATGTATTCAGAAAGACATGTCTGACCTCTCAGCTTTTGTGTTGGTCATGTTTTAGAACCCGTTCATATAAAACAATGAAAAACAGAGGTGGTTTCTTAAAAAGTAAGATTTCTTGTTGAATCTATTCATTACAGTGACATTGTAGAATATTTTCAAATCCTACCTGCAACTGTGTGTGTCATTTATCTCAATCAGAAACGAATAGAAATTTCCAACAAATGACATCCAAATGAGAATTTCTTGCACTTTGCTTCCTGCTATGTTTTCTAGATTTGTCTAAAAGATCTGGAACAAATATTTTGCTGGAAATTCTTGTTTTTATCCACAACTTCATTGGTTGTTTTCTTAAGGTTTCTGAAGGAATTAGTTCTTACAATGCTTTGTTGTTCTTGTTGTCTAATCTTTTGCTTTGTCTTTTAAGCATTTTTTTTTTTAGCATAAACACAAATGTATAGATACTTCACATACACAATTCAAATACATATGATGGAGCCTATACGTGCCCCATCATGACATGTATGCCATCACACCATTACTCAAACCATATTTCAACAACTACCATCAACCATCACCTCCATCAGACCATCACAGCTTCCATCGTCACAATCACTAGCAAGGGTTGCCCATGTTTCTCAGTTAGCCATAGACAGAGTTTTAGCATCAGTAAAATTTATCATATAAGACTTCACTATCATCATAATCATCTTCATCCTTACCATTAACCCCATCTTCAACATTATCATCACTATCGTTATCATTCTCTTCATTATCACTTTCATCATCATTCTCTTTATTACCTCTGCCTTAGCGATGGTGGAGGTATTGTTTTCAGTCGTGTTTGTTTGTTTGTCCATGGACAAGATATCTCAAGAACCGCTGGATGGATTTGGATGAAACTTTCAGGGATGTTTGTCCTCGTGACTGGCACTAACTGATTAGATTTTGGGATCGATCTGGTACCACACAAGGATTCTGGATTATTTGTTATATTTACTTTACACAAAGTATTATGATCTTACGTTCACTTTCAAGTCCTTCTCTGATTATCTCCCTTAAAAGCATGCTCATGGTTTCCACATAAGTTATGGCAACATTACTGTTTCTAAAATGTTATTTTCGTTTCTCTATTATTAATTTTACTCACGTCTCTATCTTAATAGAAACTGATGGATAAAGAGAAATCAAACTACATAAACAAACAGCAGCAAAACTGTTCAGACATTAAATAACACTAACATATTTAGGAACAATAATAAATTTAATTTATCTTCGACAATTTTTAGTTTTACCAATTTTGAATATATTGCTCCTGTTTAAAACCTCTTACCTACCTGACAATTGTCTTTCTAGTTCTACCTTGAAGGAAGCTTTACTCCTTGGACTCATGTAGGTCCTTTCCATTTTCTTTCACGCAATGCTAAATTTTTCACTATAGACCTTAATGGTCATAAAGATACTATATCAGTGGATAGACTAAAAAAGGCCTTCATAGAGAAAACTGTCCTTGTTACCACTGCAGATAACACACACAACATTACAAACACAGCCCACACACTTACCTTTACATTTCATGACAACCATTGTGATTGATCAGGTACTGGACAAGGATTCTGGATTATTTTACCGTTTTTTTTTACTTAATTTTTGAGAGCAGTCGGGTTCATTTTCTGTATTCTCATTTGTTAGAGCAGTTGAGTTTATTTCAGATATTCTCATTTTAAAAATCATCTCTGACTAATCATCAAGAGGACACTGGCATTGCCTTGGTGACGGTTTGTACTCTCTGGGTGCTTTTGTTATTATTACTATCATCATCATCATTCTCTTCATCATCCCCATCATTACTATCTTTTTATTATCATTACTATCGTCTTCATTCTCTTCATCCTCACCATCATTATCATTCTCTTTACTATCATTACCATCATCATCATCATTGTTATCATTCTCTTCATTATCACCATCATCATTATTCTCTTTATCATGACCATTGTCATCATTCCCTTCATTATCATCATCATCATTCTCTTCGTCACTACCATCGTCATCATTCCCCTCATTATCCTTACCATCAGAATCATTCTCTTCATCATTACTATCATCATTATTTTCTTCTTCCTCACCATTATATTATCATCCCAATGACAATCAACATTTCACTATAATTACCACCAATATCATCATCATTATTCTTGTTAAATCCTCTTTTTGTCTGCAGTTGTTATACTTGTTTCTGTATTTTATGTGTGTGCATGAGTGTGTGTTGACGGTACATTATGCTTTGTCTGTCTGTGTATTGGAGTTATGAGTTAGTAGTATTATGTATGCATTGATGGTATTCTTAGTTAGTAAACAAAAGATGTGGAATATAGAAATGTACAGAAGGCAACTAGGGAATAAAAATAGTTAAATTCTTTCAGTAATTTTAATGTTTGTATTTTGATTTTTGTGCTGGCATAGTTTGGACAGTAAAACATGAAAACACTCATGCACTTACACATACACAAGCATACATACACATGCATTCACACTCATTCACTTAGACATATTAAATGAAAATATAAAAATAACACACAAAAAATATATAATTAATTCTCATCTGTGTGTTTGACCTCAGAAATGATAGCAGGAAGAACCACAGGATTTTTGTGTGAATGAAGAAAAAGAAAAATTTATTGTGAATATTACACTTTCCCTCTCATCCAAAACTGAGAAGGGAGGTGGATATGAAAAAGACTGTAATGATTATAATAATGAAATAATAGAATAAAAGCAGAAATGTTTTCATGATATTGCAGACCTTTAGGAAATTCATCTCTAAAATTTTTTTGTTTCATTTTCAAACAAGATCTTAGAATCAGGTTTCAATAACAACAGATATTCTCAGGATAATTTTGATGAAGGTTTTTAGGAGAAATTTTATATTTTGATGTTGTTAATGTTTAACGCACAACTCTGATTTAGCATATTTGTGATCAAAAGCATTCCTGCTGTAATCATACCACCTTTTTCGTTTTCAGACACATTTCATCTAAGACTACATTATTCAATGTGTCTTGCCACTTTTAAAATACTGATATGTAATTTGAAGGAGACCTGGTTCCTATCTCTAACATTTGTTGGCTCTGACAGTAGCTATTTGATGCAACCTTCATTGCACTTGTATTAGTTATTGGATTTGTTGTTCTATATACACAAGGCTACTACATACCAAACTACTTTTTCTTCTTTCCTAATATACATCATAAATGTACTTAATATTTATTAAAGACCATCATGTATATATATATATATATATATATATATATATATATATATATATATATATATATATATATATATATATATATATATATATAGAGAGAGAGAGAGAGAGAGAGAGAGAGAGAGAGAGAGAGAGAATTGTATAGGATACTATTATACTTAAGGACATGGAAGCTACCTTACCTATATGCTGAAAATAGATGTCAAATGCATCCAGTCACTACAAATCTTCACTACATATACACAGGTTGAAAGTGAGGAAAGCAGACTGATTTAAAATTCAAAAGTAATTCAGATAGTTTTGGATTGATCAATTTCTGGATTAGTTTAATAATTTTTCCTTCATCAACAAAACATACTGAGTGAAATAAATGAAAATATTTATACACAGAAAAGCACAAGCAAATGTGAGTACACATAGATATTCACAAATATATATACATCGACTTTTCTTAGTCCACATCAACATGTGTTATTTAGTCAGAATAGTACAAAAGTAAATGAACTGACCCGCCGTAAATGGGATACACTTAAACATAATTAAAATATAAGATCATTAAAATTAATGAATTTTATCAATGGCCAGCATATAAAAAAATAACCTTTTAGGTAAAATACTTCATCATCATCATCATCGTTTAACGTCCGCTTTCCATGCTAGCATGGGTTGGACGATTTGACTGAGGACTGGTGAAACCGGATGGCAACACCAGGCTCCAGTCTGATTTGGCAGAGTTTCTACAGCTGGATGCCCTTCCTAACGCCAACCACTCAGAGAGTGTAGTGGGTGCTTTTACGTGTCACCCGCACGAAAACGGCCACGCTCGAAATGGTGTCTTTTATGTGCCACCCGCACAAGCCAGTCCAGGGGCACTGGCAACGATCTTACTTGGCTTGCCGGGTCTTCTCACGCACAGCCCATTTCCAAAGGTCTCGGTCCGTAGTCATCGCCTCGGTGAGGCCCAATGTACGAAGGTCTTGCCTCACCACCTCAGCCCAGGTCTTCCTGGGCCTACCTCTTCCACGGGTTCCCTCAACTGTTAGGGTGTGGCACTTTTTCACGCAGCTATCCTCCTCCATTCTCACCACATGTCCATACCAGTGCAATCGTCTCTCTTGCACGCCACAACTGATGCTTCTAATGTTCAGCTTTTCTCTCAAGATACTTACACTCTGACGGGTATTCACATTGACATTGACATTGACTTATATAGAGATATATAATTATATATTTGTGAATAATAATGTGTACTTGCATTTTGCATGTGATTTTCTGTGGGTATATATAAATATTTTCATTTATTCCACTCACTATGTTTTGCTGATGAAGGAAACGTCATTGAACTAATCCAGAAATTGATCAATCCAAAACTATCTGAATTATTTTTGAATTTTAAATCAGTCCACTTTCCCGCTTTCAACCTGTGTATATATAGTGAAGATTTGCAGTGGCTCGATGTTTTTGACATCTATTTTCATCATAGAGACATAGTAGCTTCTGTGCCCTTAAGTATAATTGTATCCTATACAATTACATATCTTTATATATATGTATTTTACCTAAAAGGTTATTTTTTATATACTGGCCATTGATAAAATTTATTAATTTTAATGATTTTATTCTTTAATTATGTTCATATATATATATATATATATATATATATATATATATATATA
>NC_068994.1:27130932-27134474 GCF_001194135.2 Octopus bimaculoides
ATATATATATATATAAAACTGAGAATGTGTGTATGAATCCCTAAAACTCGAGAATTACCCAACTGATTTCATTCAAATTTTCCACATGCATTACTTAGGCTCCATGGAGTGTCATGGGCCAAAGTAAATTTTCGACTTCTTGCCTAATACAGGCCCAGAGCAATCTTTTAGACTGGTTCAGTATTACGTATCAAAAGTGAATATTGTTTTACTTTTATTCTTTCACTTTTAATTTTAAGTCCAAGGTATAGAAAAATACACATTTATTGTTCAAGTACCAGTTAACTATTATTGCAGTAGTTGCAAGGTATTTACTGTTACATATTAGCCCTTAAATTAATATTTAATGCATGTGCTTAATATAAGCACATGTATATTAAGAACTTTAGCTAATATCAATTATTGTAGCATTTACTGTTAAATTAGCACTACATGTGCTTCTGTTTGGTTAATCTATATATATCAAACATTTCCACCAAATCAAATCAAATTTTACATGGTCATAGTATCACACCCCATGAGTGTCAACATGTAATGTTTTCATTTCATTTTGATTAAATCAATATAACATTTTATAGAGATAATCTTTCTCTAGTTAAATCTAGTGGAGGACATTTTATACCACAACAACAACGATGACAACAACGTCACATTTTGTATATGAGTGTGTATGTGTCTGTCAGTGTATGTGTGTGAGTGTATGAATGTGTATGTGTCTGTTAGTGTATGTGCATTTCCGTGTTCGACGTCACATTTTGTATATGACTGTCTGTGTCTGTGAGTGTATGAGTGTGTGTCTGTGTGTGTGTGTGTGTGTGTGTGTGTGTGTGTGTGTATCTGTGTGTTTCCACGTTAGAGACGTTATTCAACATGCACACTCACTTCTACACATACATATACATATGTGACGTCTGACATACATGAATGTATATCTCTGTGTGTCTCTCTTCCAATGTAGCATTGCTCCCCACAACTGTCAATATGTAATATGTAATTCTTTTCATTTGCATTAAAACAGTATAACATTTCATACAATCTCCTCCACTGCCAATTAGGTTGCCTAGATAACAAAAATTATCTACAACTTCCAGAGAACCACTGGGCATTTAAGGAAAGCCGTTTCCCTTGTATCTGTGGTCTTTATGGCTGCCATACATCTTCCACATACAAACACTACCATCTCTTTTAACCTTCCTACTATTCCACTGCACCTCTTGTGTGTCCATAGCTTTCACTGGGTACACCAAATGGAATTTCTGCTTACACCCTTCCCACATATCAAGCAGCACCATTTACCTGAAGGGTGAAGGGTCCTGTTTGCTCTCTTGCTACTAGGACCTTAGTCTTTGCTAGGTTTACTTAAAGACTCTTCTGTTTCCACACCTGGAATTTCTTTTCTAATTCTGTTACAGATTCTGCTTTAAGGGCAAGCTCATCAGCATATAATAGTTCCAAAGGACTTCCAGTCTTAAAATTCCTCTGTTGTGGCCTGGATGGTGATGATGAATAGGAGAGAGCTGAGGACCGACCTTGGTGGACACCTACTGTACACTAAATTCATCACTGTACCCATGGCTAACTCTTACCTTACTAACAGCACCCTCCTGTATATGGCCTGTACTGCTTTCACTACCCATTTGTCTATCTCTAACTTCCTCAGAGACCACCATATCATAGAGCAAGGTACTCTGTGGAAGGCTTTCTCTAAATGCCAAGTACAATGTCTTTTTCATAGCTAAATACTTCCTTTGCAGTTGCCTGACTATGAAAATAACATCCATGGTGCTTCTCCCCAAGACAAAGCCAAACTGCATTTCATCTAGTCTAATTCTGTTCCAAATTAACTGAGCTATTACTCATCTGTTCCAGCAATTTGATGCCTCTATCAGCTCCTTTACCCTTGTAGCAGCTGACTATGATGCTGCTACACCATCCACTGGGGATTACATCTTCCTGAATAACTTGATTAATGTATGGATGACTAGATTGTATCTACCAGATATCTAAAGTATTTCAGCATTGACTCCTGATGGACCAGGGGCCTTCCCTGTCTTCATATCTTTAACTGCCTTAGCTTTTATGTTGCTGTCAACTAGGATAGCTGGTCCTTCTGTTGGGTTCACATGAGGAAGACTCCCTTTTCCCCATTCATTCTCCACATTTAATAGTCTTTTGTAATAGCTCTTCCACACCTTTTCAGGATCACTAAAGCAAACATACCATTATCTGTCCATAAACACTTTTCTTCCACACTGTCTGGCAATCCAGAACACCTCAAGTCTCTGATTTTCATGCTGTTAGACATTGACAAACCTTCTTTCTGCTTCTACCCGAGCTAGATATAGTTGTCTTCTCATTAAAGGCTTCTCATCAAAGGCTTCATTAAGGACATCTTTGAAACTCTGCCCATTTGAAGGATCCTTGGGCTTCCATAACCTCTTTTTCCATATCAGTCTGTGTTTGGGATCCTTCTAGCCTTAAGTTCAAAGTCAACCATTAACCTATGTTGAGTTGTACGTTCTCCACCTGGGAAAGATGTTCCATTCATAAGCATATGCCTGTCACTGTTTCTGATGAGGGTGTAGTTAACGTGGCTAGTGGGTTTTCTAAAGTAAGTGTTGCAAACCAATTAAGTCGTTTCCGGAGTCATAGCCTCTATTGAAGTGTTTTCCAGCATGGCCATTGAAGTCCCCAATCACAATGACGACATCATTGTCTATCATTGTTGAGGTAGTTTGCAGAAGGGATTTATAGAAATGGTCCTTCTGAATATCTCTAAGTCTGAAATGTGGAGCATATGCAGAAATGAATGACACTGTAATATTAAACAGGACTAATCTTAACTTAATAATCCAATCATGCACCCTGATTACCTCAGTTATCTTATCCACCCATTTCTCTGCCAAACGAATACCTATGTCTCCTAAGCCATCATTGCTTCCCACCTAGAACTAGTCTCTATGTCTCTTGCCCATGAGCAGTCTAGCTGAGTCTCCTCTCCATTGTAACTCTTGCTCACAGCACATACGTACACACCTCAACTCAACCATTTCAACAATATCACCAGGCCTACCTTTCATTGTATCAACATTGATTGTAGCTGTTCTGAGGATTTGAACCTGGGAAGCCTAAGAGGGAAGTTGTTGGGATGTGTTCAGCATCTGGAAAGAAGATCTCAGCAATCACTTGCCTGAAGGTAACAGGTCCTTTGGCTTAATGTAAGCCAGTACAGGTTACAGCATAAGAATAAAGTTTCTATAATGGATAGACAAATTAGTAGGTTTGCTTTGATACAGTGGTAGAAAGCCTGTCATATGTACGAGATGTGGATTCAAGTCCTACAGACAGTCTTTGACTTTTTCTATCCAAAAGGGATTTTCAACCCAACATTTACATGCTATTAATTATAGCTTTATACATTCTTCAGGAATGAATGTCAAGAAAAAATTTCACACATATATATATATATATATATATTTCACACACACACACACACACACATATATATATATATATATATATATATATATATATATATATAT
>NC_068994.1:27134645-27139577 GCF_001194135.2 Octopus bimaculoides
GATGATATTAGAATTTTTCTTATCTATAGGAAGGAAGGGAAGGAATACATTAAAAGTCAGCTTGAATCTTGCTTGCTTGTAATGTTACTCAGCCAAACTGGCACATTATAGGAAAATACTATGAATAAAACAAATTTCATGTAAATCAGACAAGTGGTTGTGGAAATATTGGGGGTTTTCAAAGTATAAATACTCAAAACAGTGCATAATGGGAAAATATTCCAAAAATAACTTTGTCCTGAAAGGAAAAACCTTACCTTTCAATTAGATACAGTGACTTGAAAACAAAAACATACGATTTGTTTTATACAGTATTTATATTTTAGCTTTCTTTAAACAGACAATATTTTAATGTTTTTTAAAATTATTTTCAAATGAATACCATTACAAAAGTTTTTTTGGCATTTAAAAAAAATATTTTAAAGTGAAAATGACTTCAAAAATATGGTAAATATTTCATAAAAGATAAATCATTTGTAACCTCAGTGTGGAATAATTTTTTCCATAGGCGCAGAAGTGGCTGTGTGGTAAGTAGCTTGCTTACCAACCACATGGTTCCAGGTTTAGTGTGTGGCACTTTGGGCAAGTGTCTTCTACTATAGCCTTGGGCCGACCAAAGCCTTGTGAATGAATTTGGTAGACGGAAACTGAAAGAAGCCCGTTCTATGTATATATATATGTGTGTGTGTGTGCCTGTGTTTGTCCACCCAACATCGCTTGACAACCGATGTTAGTATGTTTTCATCCTCGTAACTTAGTGTTTCGGCAAAAGAGACTGATAGAATAAATACTAGGCTTACAAAGAATAAGTTCTGGGGTCGATTTGCTCGACTAAAGGTGGTGCTCCAGCTTAGCCACAGTCAAATAACTGAAACAAGTAAAAGAATAAAAGAATAGTTTTTTTCAAGTACATTGAACATATCTTGCCTCCAAAGATTTGGCTACTATTTCTAGCACACCCTGCTACAACGGAACAACTATTTGTGAAAAAGGACTTGAAATACCTGTTACGTGTTTGCAGGGCATGCAAGAAGTAGCAGCCATATCTTTCCTCTTTTGGGGAAAGGAGCCATTTACGCATGCTTTCAATGTCACATTCGTTGAAAGAATGTGAAATAACCTGGAAAAAAAAAAAACCCCACGAAACAAAAAATTCCGTTGCTGGGAAACTCAAACTTTCATCAAACCATTTCTCTGTCATTTATGACTTTATACACTCCTCATGGTTTTCTCTTGTATTGTACTATATATTCTATATGTTTTGTAGAATGATACATCTAAAAGTTTTTCTATGAGTACTAATGAATTACTTGAATCCATATATTGTGACTTAAATTTATGTGTGTGTGTGTGTGTGTGTGTGTGTGTGTATGTGTACAGTGGTGTTCATAAATATTCATAACATCTAGAATAAAATTAAATTTTTTAAATATTCTTCTTATTGCTCATTGGTTTGTAATATTTTTTGTATATTGTTTATACTTTGTTAATATACACAATTTCATTTAATTATCCATTTAGTTTTACAATGAATAACGAAATTCAAATTCAAAAGTGACCAGTAGAATCAGTACTAGGCTTTCAAAGAATGAGTCCTGGGGTTGGTTTCAACTAAAGGTGGTGCTCTAGTATGGCTGCAGTCAAATGACTGAAACAAATAAATGATTAAAAGAGTACATGTGCAAAATTATTCATAACATATTGTTTAATCATTTATTTTGATTAAAAATTAATTTAAAACATTAAATATATTATTAAAAATTAAAATTTGATGTATATATTACTATTAATAATTGTTAGTAAAACCTTAATATTATTGACACGTGTCAATAGTGTCATCATATTTTCCTTGCAATTCCAATTACTATACAAAAATGCTGAAGCAAAATGAGATCAGTGTTAATCTAAGAGGAAACATTGTAGAAGCTCACATGTTTGGTGATGGATACAGGAAGATTTCTAAACGATTTTCTGTCAAAATACCACCCATTCAATCAATTATTAAGAAATATTGAACCTACAGTTGTGTGGCAAAGAGCAAAAGAAAGCGAAAGTTGTCAGATGAACTCATTCAAAGGCTGGGGAGACAAATAGAGTGTGAACTAAGGACAACTAAGGTCAGCAAGTAGATTGGCCAGCTTAGTGTAAATATTTCATCATCAACTACGAGGAGAACTTTGTGGTTATGAGGGCTCTGTAGGTGCCAAGCAAGAAAAAAAAACCAAGCTGGACATAAACTATGCAAAAGGCATGTTAAACAATCCTGTTCAGTTTTGGTCAAACATTCTGTGATCTCACAAGACCAGAATTGAACTTTTTGGCCATAACAAGAATGCCACAATCTGGCAGATATCTGGGCAGGCTTTTCAACCCCAAAACATCATCATTTGTGAAAATTTAATGTTTTGTGAGTGTTTTTCAGCATGCAGCCCAGGATGACTAGTTGCCATCAAAGACCAGATGAAAAAGGAGGACTATGTCAAAATATTAGACGAGTATCTTCAAGCATCAGCAGAGGAATTTGAGCTTGGCAATGATTGGATCTTTCAACAAGATAATGATCCAAAGCATATTTCAAAATTAGTGACTACCTGGCTTGACAAAAATATTATCAACATTTTGCAATGGCCATCTCAATCACCAGACTTGAATCCAATTGAAAATCTTTGGGGCCACTTCAAAGCCCTGAGTCAGGAAACATGCCCAAAATATCTTAACATTTTAGGGATGATTGTATATGAGGAATGGACAAAAGTTGATTAAAAAATTTGTTTTAAGTTTGTTTCTGGTTATATTCTTTTATTCTTTTACTTGTTTCAGTCATTTGACTGTGGCCATACTGGAGCACCACCTTTCATCAAGCAAATTGACCCCAGGACTTATTCTTTATAAGCCTAGTACTTATTCTATCGGTCCCTTTTGCCGAAGCACTAAGTCACGGGGACATAAACATGCCAACATCGGTTGTTAAGCAATGTTGGGTGGACAAACATATACACATACACACACACACACACACACACACACACACATATATATACGATGGGCTTCTTTCAGTTTCCATCTACCAAGTCCACTCACAAGGCTTTGGTTGGCCCAAGGCTATAGTGGAAGACACTTGCCCAAAGTGCCACACATTGGGACTGAACCCCAAAAATTAAATATGGTTATTGATAATAAAGGCTTTGCAATTAGTTATTAAACAAAATGTTATGACTAATTTTGCACATACATCATCCTATAATTTTTTGAATTTTGTTAATTTCGATTGTTATTTATCTGTTGTAAAAATAAATTAATAATTAAATGAAATTGTGTATATTAATAAAGTATAAATAATAAACAAAATATATTACAAACCAACTAGTAATAAGAAGAATATTTTTAAAAATCAATTTTATTCTTGACATTATGAACACAACTGTATGAATAAATGTTCACTATAATAAAAAAAAAGAAATTACATTAATCTGGTGGGTTACTCCATACTTTTGTAGAGTACAAATTCATTATTCTTAAGCAGTAATATTATTGACAGTGACTTTGAAGTTTCAACCAGCTAAGCCATCGTCTGACTGCAGTCTGACAATGGCTTAGCTGGCTGAAACTTCGAAGTCACTGTCAATAATATTCTTATTTAAGAATAATGAATAATACATACATACATACATACAATCATTCATTCATTCATTCATTCATTTTGTGTTATGCTAAGAAGTGGTGCCCGATAACAAACTGCTCAAACTCTTGTTAAAGTATCCACACAAGTGGAGTCTAGACTGGTTACTTTGTACTTGTACCTAGTCATATAAGTTATAGAATTAAAATTTTTTAAACTGAGGAAGGTTTATGTAATGGATGCATTTCCTATTATATATTATGTAAACCTGAAATGTACATATTAAATGGTTTCAAAATATTACTATTTGATTTGATTTCACTATTACAACTTACACACACACACACACACACAACATACACGCAAGCCATCATATAACATTTGTATTTACATTTCTGCCTTGTTGGTCGTGCAGTAAGCTTTCTGTACCTTTTCGTTCCTTCAGGTGAAGCAGTGTCATGACATTGTCATCCTCTTTTAATTTTAGTTACATTTATCAATTCCTCTCCCTCCATTTTCCTTCATACTCCTTATTTCTCTTTCCATTCACTTTTCTCTTTTTTCAGCTACCAAACACACACACACACACACACACACACACACACACACAATATTATAACAATTTTTTTTAACTGTTCATTATGCATTTTGCAAAGACAGGTGACAGATTTATGTGTTTTCGTCTTTCATATTGTTTGCAGTAATGTTTCTTTTCAAACAACTGAATATCTGCTTCTTCCATTAAACATTTGTATGTGAATAGGGGTGGAATCTTTTTAGCAGCCAGACAGACTGACACAACATAATGCAGCCCAGCACAATGTCACTAGTAGTAGTAATAGGAATAGTGGCAGCTACAGTAATATGAGTATGAGGAGGAAGAGGAGAAGTAGAAACAGCAGTAGTAGTGGTGGTGATAGTGTTTAAACTTTCATGTCCCTGTGGCCAGTACATTATTTTAAAACCTTCCATGACTAGTATTGTAGATTCTAAATTTGAAATAATGAACACCACCAACATCAACAACAACAGCTATAGCAATAGTAATAAATATGAAAAAACAATGTGATACAAATATATTAATAACATATTAATGGAAGATAATGATGTTTGATCAATGTAAATGGGGGAAATTTTAAAGTGTGAACAGCAGGAAATGTTATTGGATGAGAATTATTATTTGCATACTTAATGCTTGAATATAAATGTGGAATACTAATGACAATGTTATTTCATGAATAATCACAAAAGATTTGCATGTGTTTGTGTGTAAGTGTGTGAGTGTGTACATACATACACATGTATGTATGTAT
>NC_068994.1:27139943-27140782 GCF_001194135.2 Octopus bimaculoides
ATATATAGTCAAGGCACATGGCTTAATGGTTTGGGTGTTGCACTCATGATTGCAAGATCGTGGTTTAATTCCCAGACCTAGCATTGCATAATGTTCTTGAGCAAAGCACTTCATTTCATGTTGCTCTGTTATCATAAGTGGCACATGGTGCAACTGTACAGGTAATGTTGATTGATGGAGGGAGTGGGCTTATGTGAACACAAACATTTGATCACTATAAACTAATCATCTATGTGGTTGTTCGGCAATTTCTTGCCAAACCCTCATGCGTCATCTAATGTTGGGAGAGTCCTTCTGGTCATTTCAAAATGTAACCACATGTGAATCGTTGACAATTTTTTTCCTCCGTTTTCCTTTTCTATTAGACTTCCTCTGTTTCTGAAGACGAGCTTTGCTTGAAACATTAAACCATCTTTCTTTCCTTCCCTAAGCATCTGCTAATACGTTACATGTACCATGTCCTCGCGTTGTTTTTTTGTGTTTGTTCTTTGTTTGTTTTTTTAATTTACTATATATATATATATATGTATATATATATATATATATATATATATATGCGAGTAAAAATAAATACAAAAAAGGTGTTTTTTTGTATGATTGTGTATAGAGGAATATATTATTTTGTTTAAAAGAGTTCCAACACTGTCTGTTTTTTATGTTTTATTTATATTCCTGCAGAACCAATGTGGGGTATAGAATATGGAATATACAATATATAATATAAAATAAAATAAAATAAAAAATGGATGGCACCATGAAAGAAAGTATTGAATGTAGATGAAATATTGAGTGTTCAATATAAAGGATCAAATATATAAATATAAATATATAAAGGCGAC
>NC_068994.1:27141369-27157098 GCF_001194135.2 Octopus bimaculoides
TATATATATATATATAAGTAATTAAGATTCAGTTGCGTTAGGTACTTAAATTGAAGCACCAAGTCAGTCCAGTATTATCCGCACAGCTCAAAGTAAGGTGAATTAAAATCAAAATAACAAGATTTCAAGTAATAATGCAGTACAGCTGTTTCAAGTGGCTCCGTTTAATTGAACAATGCAATCATTATATCAATTTAAATACAGCTCTCTCTTCAGCTTCACAAATATGGATTTTCAACAGACAAGATATATTAATATAATTTTTCTTAAATATTTTAACAGAGCAAGAGTATGGAAGAATTTCATGCCACTGTTGTAGCTAGAATAGCTAATAGAATAACAGACTGCAATTTAGAGTGGCATGGAACACAATGGGGGTCATAGGGTTTTAATTCATTTCCTATTTCTCTATCTCTTTATCATCAACAAAAAAATCTAAGACTAGAAGACTGCTATATTTAGAATACAGAGCAAAGTGAGTTGACAGCTCCTAGCTGGCTGTTGGTCATAAATTTCAGACTGTCACAGGTACTCCTCTACCCACAAGAGAAAGAAACAAAACTTTAGAAAGAGTCCATTAGATAGTAGTAAATGTCTATAAAAGAGGTAGGGTGGGGTGACATTAATTCATGATGCTGTTATCAGTTAAAGGGCAAACTCTATGAAGCTGAGGATGCTACAATGAGATCCAGGAAAACATTAGAGGCTCAATGGGAGAACACTTACAAACAATATTATGTTGTATAAAAATAAAGCTTTAAAAATTCTAGAAAATAGTATCTTAACGAGGTGATTTTTTTGTTGATGATAAGGAGATAGATAAATTGGAAATGGATTACAACCCTATGACCCCCATTGTGCTCCTGGAAATCTCATTAGTGATTGTTAGCTCCTGGCAATCTCATTAGTCATTTCTAGCACTTGGTAACCTCATAGGTCACTATTAGCTCCTAGCAATCTCACCAGCTTCTGCTAGCTCCCATGCAATTTCATAAGCCACTACTAGCACCTGGTAATATCGTAAGTCACTGCTAGATCATGGGAATATTACTAGTCATTGCTAGCTCCTGGCAATCTCACTAGTCACTTCTAACTCCTGGCAATCTCATAAGTCACTGCTATCCTGGCAGTATCACTAGTCGCTACTAGCTCCTGGCAATCTCATTAGTCACTGCTAGCACCTGGCAATATCACAAGTCATTGCTAGCTTCTGGTAATCTCATTAGCCATTGCTAGCTCCTGGCAAACTCATAAGTCATTGCTAGCTCCTGGTAATCTCACCAGTCACTGCTAGACCCTGGCAACCTGATATGTCACTGCTAGCTTGTTACCATCTCAGTTACTGCTAGCTCCTGGCAATATCACTAGTCACTGCTAGCTTCTACCAATCTCACTAGTGACTGCTGGCTCCTGGCAATCTAGTGTGCTATCTCCTGACAATCTAGTCAGTGCTAGCTCCTGGTAATCTCACTAGTCATTGCTAGCTCCTTGCAATCTTATTGGCCATTGCTAGGCCCTGGTAATCTAGTCACTGCTATTTCCTGGCAGTCTTACTACTCAGTGTTAGCTCCTGGCAATCTTATAACTCACTGCTAGCTCCTAGTCTTCTCATTAGTCGTTGTTAGCTCCTGGCTATCTCATTAGTCACTGCTAGCTCCTGGCAATCTCTCAAATCATCACTATCTCCTAGCAATCTCACTAGTCACTGCTAGCTCCTGACAATCTCAATAGTCACTGCTAGCTTCTGCCAATCTCACAAGTCACTACTAGCTCCTGGCAATCTCATAAGTCACTACAAGTCCCTGGTAATATCGTAAGTCACTGCTAGCTCCTGGCCATCACACTAGTCACTGCTAGCTCCTGGCAATCTCACTTGTCATTGCTAGCTCCTGGCAATCTTATTAGACATTACTAGCTCCTGGAATCTCATAAGTCACTGCTAGCTCCTTACAATCTCACTAGCCACTGCTAGATCCTGGCAATCTCATTAGTCACTGCTTAGTCCTGGCAACCTTATATGTCACTGTTAGCTTGTGGCCATCTCACTAATTATTGCTAGTTCTTGGCAATCTCATAAGTCACTGCTATCCTAACAATCTCACTAGCCACTGCTAACTCCTGGCAATCTTAACAGTCACTGCTAGCTCCTCCTGCCAATCTCACTAGCCACTGCTAACTCCTGCCAAGCTCACTAGTCACTGCTAGCTCCTGGCAATCTTATTAGTCATTGTTAGTTTCTGGCAATCTTATTAGTCATTGTTAGCTTCTGGCAATCTCATTAGTTATTGCTAGCTCTTCTCAACTTCATAAGTCACTGCTAGCTTCTGGCAATCTCACTAGTCACTGCTAGCTCCTGGCAATTTCATAAGTTACTGCTAGCTCCTAGCAATCTCACTAGTCACTGCTCACTCTTGGCAATCTCATAAGTTACTGCGAGTTCCTGGCAATCTCACTAGTCATTGTTAGCTCCTTGCAATTTCATTACTCGTTGCTAGCTCCTGGCAATCTCACTAGCCACTGCTAGCTCTTGGAAGCCTCATTAGTCATTGATAGCTCCTGGCAATCTCATTAGTCATTACTAGCTCTTGGTAACCTCATAAGTCACTGCTATTCTGGCAATCTGGCAATCTCACTAGCCACAGCTAGCTCCTGGCAATCTCATTAGTCACCTCTAGCTCCTAGCAATCTCACTAGTCACTGGTAGCTTCTGGCTATCTCACTAGTGACTGTTAGCTCCTGGAAATTTAGTCAGTCTTATCTCCTAGCAATCTCACTAGTCATTGCTAGCTCCTGGTAATCTCACAAGTTACCACTAACTCCTGGTAGTCTCATAAGCCTCTACTAGATCCTGGTAATATCATAAGTTACTGCTAGCTCCTGGCAATCCCACTAGTCACTGTTAGCTCCTGGCAATCTCACTAGTCACTGTAATATTCTAGCAGTATCACTAACTGACATTTCACTTCTCCCCCATAAATGTTGGGGTTTTTTTTTACACTCAGAAAGGCTATAAGAAATTTTGTTACAAACAAAAACCACAGCATTTTACATCTGAACAGTGTATTTACATTAAGTATGATATACAATTGTCTGTTTTATTTTAACGCTTTTTCATTTGCATTTGTATTCATGTAATATGTATATGTTCATATGTGTGCATGTATATATCCAATATCCATCACTTACAAGTGGGTATGACCTGATAGCATGTACCTTAATTTCACTAATTGTTTTAGGTCCCTGTGTAGTTGCAAGTAAACAGAGACACCCTAGTGATCCTTCTATCTGAGACCTAGAACATTGAGGATGTGAAAGCTGGAGAGAAAGAGGAAATGCACCAGCAGTACTCAGCTGATAATCATTTTATAATTAAGTAGACTACAGCAACATAAAATGAAGCACCTTGCTCAAGTGCCACCCAGCATATGACTCAAATACACAACCTTATGATTGTGAGCCTCTCACTCTAATCACTCAACCACGTATTTTGTCCTTGAGCAAACCTTTAGATTTCATATTGATCCATTCAGCTCAGCTAAAAATAAGTGCCAGCCAACTGCTGGTGCAGCCCTCTCTTCCTCCATCTGTTACATCCTTAATGTTCTGCTGGTTCAAGGGTAGGAAAACCAAGAGGGTATGTATGTGTGGATTTGTAACTGCCTAAAACAATTAGCAAAATGTATTTAAAAGAATTAGCAAAAGCATGGCACAGTCTACCAAGTAATGAGGGTGTTCGTAGGCTGGCTGTGAAGTCTTGCAGACATCAATTTCAACTCATCTTATTTGAACTGCCTTGTTTCCTTCCAAGTAAGCTGATATCACAGAAGACTTCAAAATTAATTAGTAGCTACTTGAAAATGAACAAAATTTGGTAGTGTGGTGTTATCAGATACCTGCAGAAAAAGAGTTTAGTCCCCAATAACATTCATACTGATATGGTCGCTACATTAGGGGACAATGCTCCAGCTTTATCAACTGTGCAAAAGTGAGCAGCGGAATTTAGGAAGGGAACTGAAATTTTGAAGAAGAGTTTTGAAGCTGACACAAGGTTTGGATGTCCTGCAACTGTCACCATCGAGGAAAGCCTTGAATGTGTTTACCACATGGTGATAAATGATGGGTGATTGAGTATAAATCAAATAGCCAATGCTATTAGCATATCCTGTGAGAGAGTTGACAATATTCTGCACAATGAACTTGGCATGATGAAGGTTTCTGCTCAGTGGGTTGTACATCTTCTGACATCTGATCAAAGGTACTCCAGACTGATCATGTCATAAGAAAATCTGACATTGTTTGAGGCAGATTCAGCTGGTTTACTTGAATGTTTCCTAACCCAGCATGAATATTGGGATCATCACTTTGAGCCAAAGACAATCCATGTAATGGAAACACCCTTCATCACCTGCTCCAAAGAAGACTATGGCATTTCATCTGCAGGAAAGGTGACAGCCTCAGTTTTTTTGGATGATGCAAAAGACATTGTGTTTATTGACTATCTTCAAAAGGGCTATGCTATCAATGGAGACTACTATGCCAAGTTACTGAGGTAGTTACAAAAGGCTATCAAGACCAAATGCTCATGAAATCTGGCAAAAGGTATTTTGTTTCATCAGGACAATGCTTCAATATGCAAGTCCTTGGTTTCAATGGTCTCTGTGCATGACTGCAGTTTTAAACTGGTTGATCACCATCCCTATTCTTCTGATTTGCTCCTATCTGACTATCATGTGTTCCCCAACATGAAAAAGCACTTGGCTGGGAACCAGTATCACCATGATGATGACGTCATATCTGCTGTTGATGACTTTTTTGACCAGTACGATGAAAGCTTTTTCACCAATCAGATCAAAGCACTGACCAAGGAAAGATGTGTGTAGACCACAAGGGGGACAATGTTGAAAAATAAACCTTATGTAGTCACATTCAGTGAGAATATCTTGGTCAGCCTATGAATTTTTCAGCTGCATTGAGAGGCTGCACCAGGCTCCAATCTGATTTGGCAAGGTTTCTACAGCTGGATGTTCTTCCTAATGCCAACCACTCTGAGAGTGTAGTGAGTGCTATTTACGTGCCTCTAACATGGGTGCCAGGCAGGTGGCACTGGCATCGGCTACACTCAAATGGTGCTTTTTATGTGCCACTGGCATGGGTGCCAGTCAGGTGGCACTTGCTTCAGCCATGCTTGAATCTTGCTTTTTACATGCCACCAGCACAGGTGCCAGTCAAGTGGTACTGACATCAGCCATGCTCAAATGGTGTTTTTTACATGCCACTGGCATCAGTGCCAGTCAGGAGGCACTGACATCGGCCACGACTATGATTTCACTCGGTTCAACAGGTCTTCATAAGCATGGCATATCAGCCAACAATTGAAGAGTGCTTTTGAATAGACCAGTTATGCAACACTGGCATCGGCCATGACTACAATCTCACCTGGCTTGCCGGATCTTTTCAGCATGGCATATCTCCAAAGGTCTCGGTCGCTTGTCATCACTTCTGTGAAGCCCAGTGTTCAAAGGTTGTGCTGCATTACCTCATCCCATGTCTTCCTGGATCTACTTCTTCCACAGGTTCCTTCCACTGTTAGGATGAGACACTTCTTCACACAACTGTCCTCATCCATACACACCACATGAACATACCAGTC
The DNA here is from genome assembly GCF_001194135.2 of Octopus bimaculoides. NCBI lineage: Eukaryota > Metazoa > Mollusca > Cephalopoda > Octopoda > Octopodidae > Octopus > Octopus bimaculoides. The sequence goes on from NC_068994.1 coordinate 27,147,020, forward strand.
TCTCTTGCACACCACATCTTATGCTTCTTACATCGAATTTTTCTCTCAGGGTGCTTACACTCTGTTGTGTATGCACACTCACATTACACATCCAGCAGAGTATACTAGCTTCATTTCTTTCAAGCCTACGCAGTAGTCATGGCCCATGTTTCTCTGCCATGTAGCATGGCTATTTGCACATAGGCATCATAAATCTACCTTTCACTCTGAGTGAAAGGCCCTTGTTACCAGCAGAGGTAGGAGCTCTCTGAATTTTGCCCAGGCTATTCTTATTCTAGCAGCTACACTCTCAGAGCATCCACCCCCACTACTGACTCGGTCACCTAGGTAACGAAAGCTATCAACTACTTCCATTTTATTTCCCCCTGGCATGTGATGGAACTGTTTTCTGTACATTTTTGGTGTAACTTCTCAGTTAGCCTTCCTTTGATATTGCTGCACCTCTTACGTGTCCATAGCTTACACTGGGTACATCTTATGGAGTTTCTACCTATGCCTTTTCTACAGATTAAGCAGGGCCATCTACCTGAAGGTATTTGTGATTTGCCTGCCTTCCTACTTACTAAAACTTTGGTTTTTGCTAGGTTAACTGTAAGGTGCTTCAATTCTTGACCTTTGCTTCCACACCTGAAACTTCTCTAGTTCTGTTAGTGACTCAGCTATTAAAGTTAGGTCATCAGCATAGAGGAACTCCCAAGAGCAGCCTGTCTTGAATTCCTCTGTTATTGCCTGAAAGACTATGATGAACAAGAGGGAGCTGAGGACCGATCCTTGGTGAACCCCCCACTTCTACCCGGATTTCTTCACTATACTCATTGCCCACCCTCATCTTACTGACAGCATCCTTGTACATGACTTGACTAGCTCTCACCAACCACTCATCTATCCCTAGTTTCCACATTGACCACCAGATAAGAGATTGGGGGACCCTGTCAAAGGCTTTTTTCATGTCAGCAAAAGCCAAGTACACCGGACTATCTTTGATTAGGTATTTCTCCTGCAGCTGTCTTACCGGAAATATAGCATCAGTGGTGTTTCTTCCTGGCACAAACTCAAACTGCATCTCATCTAGACTAACTCTCTCCCTAATTAGTTGGGCTATGACCCTCTCCTTGACTTTCATCACCTGATCCAATAATATGATACTTCAATTATTATTTGTCTAAGGCGTCATCTTTACCTTTGTACTGCTACACCAGTCATTGGGTATGACTCCTTCGTGTATCACCTGGTTAACTATATGGGTGACTAGATTATAGCATATACCACCAGATATTTTAAGCATTTCAGCTATTATTCCTGACAGCCTGGGGGCTTTTTCTGCCTTCATACCCTTAATTGCTTTTTCTACCAAGGTACTATCAATTCAGATAGCTGGTTCATCTGTTGGGTTGACATGTGGCAGACTCTCTTTCTCCCATTTATTCTCTTCATTTAGCATCCTACATAAATATCATCCTCATTATTAGGCATTGTTGTGTGGTTAAAAAGCTTCACATTGGAACGATGTGTTTAGGGGTGCAGCACCACTATGTAGTCGTTATCATCTGGTATTCTGTATTATAGCTGTAGATCAACTAATGTCTTGTGAGTGAAATTAGAAAATGGAACCTGAAGAAGCCTCTTACACATACGCGTGTGCATGCGCACGCACACACACACACACACACACACACACACACACACACTCAGTGTCACTCACTCGCAAACACATGCATACACACATATTTCTTTTATAAGAATAATGTTGAGAATGATGCCATGGTTTTATCAGACTGTGGTATATTTTAGTTCATCTTCACTTTATATTGTCTTTAGTAAGTTTATTTCTTCTGGGGTAGGTGGAGTTCTGCAGTATGATAATTATATTGTAGGGTGAGTTTTGATACAAATATGTTATAGAAGAGTTTTATCAATTAAATTTGGAGTTGTGTTATCATTCAGCATTCAGTGATGCATGTAAAACTTTGTAACCATGTGTGTCTTTTTAGATGTAAGCTTCAGTTCTTTGGATTGCTATTTAGGGTTCACAAAAATGTAAGTAGGTGAACAGGCTAGTTGGTCTGCAGATGGCTAACTAGGTATAGTTGTTGATGTTATTTTGAACACTAATAGGAGAGTCAACCTGTTTGTTTTAAGCAGATGGAGGTTGTTGTCCATATTCAGTCCAGTATGTAAAACATTTTGATTAGGTGTGTTTATGTAGGAGTATCAACTTTAGGTCACATAATTTTTAGTATAGAAATTTGGTTATCTTGTTTTTGTTTAGGAGTTCACAAAAGAATGTAAATAATTTGAAAGGTTAGTTAGTCAGCAGATTGAGTGCTTTCTTAACATTAATTGAAAAACAGGAAAAGATATAACACCCATTACAATTCTGTTTGAAAAATATATTTATCCAACTAAGAAGCATTACTTGAAAACATTAATGCAAAAACTAAAAATTTCTTAAAGAGATTTACATGGAAAATTTGCCACTATAAAAAAGACCAACGAGGTGAACAGCCCACCAATAACTATGGATTGAAGACAAATGCCCACAATCTAATCCTTTGAAGATGGTCTATTCACAATGATCAATGAAATTTAGTAAACAAACTAATGAACTGTAGAAAGAACTGATGCAGAAGAAAATATTGACTGCATAAATCAAGCACAGATGTGTTTGTAAAATCAGACAAAACAATGTCTACAAGATAAGTCAAAGTGCTTATAATCACTTTCTTTCTAAGACAATCTCCAACACATACAAAAAGAAAAATCAGCAAAATATTAAATTTTAAACAATATAAACACCAGAGCCCAAAAAATAGGCACTAACTTCAAAATGTAAATATAAACTACATGTGTGTCATACATACATATCTATAGCTTTGACCCGATCCCTTATCTGGTGGTCAATGAGGAAACTAGGGATAGATGAGGGATTAGAGTGAGCTGTACAAGCCATGGAGAATGATGCAGTCAGTAAGGGCTGGCAACAAGTACAGTGAAGAAGTCTGGGTAGAAGTAGGGGTTCACCAAGGATCAGTCCTCAGCCCCCTTTTGTTCATCATAGTCCTCTAGGCATTAACAGAGGAATTCAAGACAGGTTGCCCCTGGGAGCTCCTCTATGCTAATGACCTTGCTCTAATAGCTGAGTCACTACTAGAACTAGAGAAGAAGTTTCAAATGTGGAAGCAATGTCTAGAATCGAAGGGCCTTAGACTTAACCTAGCAAAAACCAAAGTCGTAGTAAGTAGGAAAGCGGACAAATCACAAATCCCTTCAGGTAGACGGCCCTACTCAATCTGTAGAAAGGGTGTAGGTAGAAACTCCATAAGATGTACCCACTGTAAGCTATGGACAAATAAGAGGTGTATCAATATCAAAGGAAGGCTAACTGAGAAGGTAGTTTTTATATGTGGCAGATGCTCAGGAGCAATAAACACTGAAAATGTGCAGTGAACAACTTCTGCCACTTTCCAAGGAGAAAAACTAGAAGTAGTTGATAGCTTTCATTACCTAGGTGATCAAGTCAGTAGCAGGGGTGGGTGCTCTAAAAGTGTAGCTGCTAGAATAAGAATAGCCTGTGCAAAATTCAGAGAGCTCTTACCTCTGCTGGTGACAAAAGACCTCTCGCCCAGAGTAAAAAGTAGATTGTATGATGCACATGTACGAACAGCCATGCTGAGGACATGTGTAAGCTTGCAAGGAATGAAGCTGGTATGCTCTGCTGGATGTGTAATGTCAGTGTGCATACACGACAGAGTGTAAGTACCTTGAGAGATAAGTTGGACCTAAGAAGCATTAGATGTGATGTGCAAGAGAGACGACTGCACTGGTATGGCCATGTGGTAAGAATGGATGAGGATAGCTGTGTGAAAAAGTGCCACACTCTAGCGGTTGAGGGAACCTGTGGAAGAGGTAGACCCAGGAAGACCTGGGATGAGGTGTTGAAGCATGACCTTCGAACATTAGGCCTCACCGAGGCAATGACTTGTGACCGAGATCTTTGGAAATATGCTGTGCTTGAGAAGACCCAGCAATCCAAGTGAGATCATAACCCATGACCTATGCCCGAGGTGTAACCAGCCCACTTATGTGTACCTTTCCTTCATTGGACACTAAACTCTGCTTGCGAAGACCTGTTGAGGCAAGTGAAATTGAAATCAAAATCGATGACTGGCATCCATGTTAGTGGAGCACTAAGAGCACCATCTGAGCATGATCGTTGCCAGAGCAGCTGAGTGGCTCCTAATGCCGGTGGCACATAAAAAGCACCATTCAAGCATGATCGTTACCAGTGTTGTCTTACTGGCATGTCAAAAAATATTCGAGTGAGGTCATTGGCAGTGCCGCTGGACTGGCTCCTGTGCAGGTGGCACATGAAAAACACCACTTGAGTGTGGCCATTGCCAGTACCACCTAGCTGGTCCCCGTGCCGGTGGCACGTAAAAAGCACCCAGTACACTCTCAGAGTGGTTGGCATTAGGAAGGGCATCCTACTGTAGAAACTCCGCCAGATCAGATTGGAACCTGGTGCAGCCATCTGGTTCACCAGTCCTCAATCAAATTGTCCAACCCATGCCAGCATGGAAAGCGGACATTAAACAATGATGATGATGATGATGATGATACACCCACGCACACACACACACACACCTATATATGTATCCATTATGATCATTATATGTTATAGTTATGTAATGGTCTTTTGGTGTTAATATATCTACTCTATCATCTAACTATGAAAGACCATAAACCCAGTTTCAATAGTAATTCATCAGTCAGACTTATAACCCTTCAAAAGTGGACATTGACATCATTGGTAAAAGACAAATTCTCACTAAAAATAAAGCAAACTTGACATTACCTCTCTGGAGTAATGCATACAACATAATAGATTGGTTTAAGAAGATCCCAAACAAAAATAAATGCTCTTTTTTCCAGTTTGACACCTAATCAATACTTATGGTTGCTTTGAACTTTGCAAAAGCAACAATCACAATAAGTGATACTGAAGCAAGGAAATCCCTTCTTTTCCACAACAACGCTTTCTGGATTTAGAAAAATACAAATGAACTATTTGATGTAAACATGGGATCAAAGGACTCTGCAGAAGTAAGTGACATTGTCAGCCTTTACATTTTAGCAAACTTGCACAACCACTTTCCTTTCATCTGCTGAGATAATAATCTACCTCTCTTAAGAATCTACAACCCTTAAAAAATGACAAATTTAGGCAAAAACTACATCACTTCTTTAAAAACTAAAGCTTCTCCATTACTATAAAAACACATCTAAAATCAGTCAACTTTCTTGGTGTTTCCATCGACTTAGAATACAATATTTATAAACCTTATAAGAAAGATAACAAAAAATTCCGGTATATATATATAGGCAATCCAACCATCCTAAAAGTATAATTAAAAACATAACTAAGGAACATATTTATCTTCCAACAAAAAAAGAAAAGTAGAGGAAATAGCAACTCCATGTAATGACGCTCTCAATATTATATATTATATATTACACAATTGTTGTTAATACTGTGTATTCCTGTATATTTCTTGGTTCCAACATTCTTCTTTCAGCTGAATAAACTCATTAAAATTTCATGTATCATAGAGAGACTCTTCTTTTTATTTTCTCCTTTCTGTTACATTCCTGCCGAAGACAGTTGACACGGGACACAAGAGAATAACTGTTGTTTGAGATAGTCTTTAATAATTTCAACAAGGAATCTTGTCATTTTACCAATTCCTTTAAGCTGACAGTTAAAACCTCTAATGGCAGATGAAGGAATTATCCATGCATTTCCATCCTTATACTCAATTATTGATAGGCCTTTCAAATTCATGGAATTTATCTTCCAATTTTCTCTTCTTTTCAGTTGTGCAAAACACTTGATCAATAAAATTTATTATGTACAACACCATACATCACTAATTAATTCAGAGGTTGATTGATTGCATAAATCAGTGAATATCTATCTGTCTGTATTTGTGAATATATATATATATATATATATATATATATACACTCACACACACACTCACATCACACACAAATATAATGATCATAATGGATACATATATAGGTGTGTGCATGTGTGTGTGTATAGATAGATATGTATGTATGTATGACACACATGTAGTTTATATTTACATTTATAATAAGGCTGTACAGGATAGCTGCTTTACTGATAAAATCTTTTACAATCCACCACCTTGTTTATCATCTAGTCATAAGAAGAGACCTTGGAAAGTATTATCATTCACCTCCCACCTTTTCTTCCTTAATGTCAGGACAAGTGGACATATGCAGGTAGAATATTCTTGCACTTTCTTTTTGTCTTCTTACTTATGAGTGTTTCCTGTTCAAGCATCATCTGCTTTAAAAGCAACTGAAAAACAGTCTTGTTTTCAGCTTGAACATTGGGAAAATAAATTAATGTTTTAGCTAGGAAATCCTGGGTAGCTCTGGTTTTTACTATATAACACAGTGTCCCAGTATGGCCTCAGTCTGATGGCTGACACAAGTAAAAGATAAAACATAAAAGATATATATATATATATTATACTGGAAAATTCTCATACTGGAAATCTCTCTTATACCTGAAATCCCCTTCCATATATCCAAAACCTCTGAGAAATCCCATTCCATTCAAAGTTCAGTCCCCACCAACACGACTCCCCTCTTATATCAGAAATTCCTCTTCTTCCCTTATACTGGCAGTTCCATTCAAGGCTCCACCTCTGCCTCAACAGTATGGTAAACCTCTCCTCTGTACCAGAGGACCCACTCTCTTAATTTAAACTTTCACTCATTTATGTCTGCAGTAATAATGCCTATTAACAACACTTGTACTATTTCATTTCCAATAGGAGTAACAACTTTTAACATGATTGAATGATGATGAATTAAAGTGAGATCAATCCTTATGATATGTCTGTTATCAAACGCTCATTGAAAACTGTTTTTCAAATGCCGAATAACATTACCCCATCACATATCCCTTTCCAAGTTTTCAGAGTTGGCACTGTCAATGTAAGCGCATTGAAAGGTAGGTCTTGTGAGATTGCTGAGATGCTTGAACGGAGGTGTGCTGATGTGTGTTGCATTCAAAAGGTAAGGTGGAGGGAAGCTTCAGCTAGGTTCCTCACAGGCAAGACACATAGGTATAAACTCTTCTGGGAAGGTATCAGTGATGGGGTAGATGGTATGGGCATACTTCTTGCATAGAAATGGCTTGATAAAGTCTTAGAGGTAGCCAGAGTGTGTGATAGAGTACCTAAGCTCAGGCTAGTTTTGCAGAATAATACAGCAACAATTATCTCTGCCTGTGCCCCCACCCAAGCAGGTCTACCGAATGAACAAAAGGATGGCTTTTATGACATCCCTATGCCAGCTACCTCAAAGTCAAATGACAATGATCTCATCTTTGTGGCTGGTGATTTCAATGGACACACTGGGCAGCAGCCAGATATCCTCCATGGGGGCCATGGAATTGGTTCTCTAAACAAAGAGAGAACAAGGCTACTGGAATTTTGTAATGCAAATAACCTATCGATTTGCAACACCTACTTCAGGAACCCAAACAGATACCAGATAACCTATCAATCAGGTAACCACACTAGCCAGATTGTTTACATTCTCACCAGACAGTAAGATACATGGTTGCTCATAAATGCAAAGACCTTCCCTGGTGAAGAATGCACCCCCAGCATAGACGAGTTATTAGTGACTTAAGACTTTAGGCCAGAAGAGCGCCATGAAGAAGACCGATCAGAGATTTAGGGACACCCTAATTGAGAAATTTGACAAGAAGAAGGAAGAACTACAGACTTGTAACATTGAGGGCAACTGGGAATTCCTTCAGGACATCTTGCTGAGTGTCACAAACCAAATCTGCAGCTGGTGCAAAGTCCCATCTAGACTGAGGGTGACGTGGTGGTGGAATGATGCTATAGACAAGGCAGGCCTTTAGGGTAGAGAAACAGACCTGGAAGTGTGGGAGTAGCAGGGAATTGTATCAGATAGCCAGAAGGGAAGCTAAGAGGCAGGTATATTTAGCCAGGGGAGTAGTAAAAAAGAAGTTTGCCAATGTTCTGTGATGTGAGGACCAGAGACTTGAAGTGTTTTTGATTGCTAGACAGTATGTGAGAAAAAATTGTGACGTCATAGGAGAGAAATGTGCCTGCATGGATGATGATTCAGTTGCATTTGATGATTCTGCAAAGAAAAGGCTTGGAAATGCCATTATTAAAGGCTACTAAAAGAAAGAAGGAATGAGAGAAGGAGAGCCTGCCAAATGTTGACCCAACTGAGGGACCAGCTATTTCATTTGATAGTACCTTGGTAGATAAGCAATTAAGGATATGAAGACAGAGAAAGCCCCTGGCCCATCAGGAATCACTGCTGAGATGCTTAAAATATCTAGTGGTGTAGATTATGGGTAAGTCACCCGTAGAGTTAACCAGGTGGTACATGAAGAAGTCATACCCAATGACTTGTGTAGCAACACCATAGTCAACTGCTTCAAAGGTAAAGGTGATGCCTTAGATAGAAATAATTACAGAGGTGTCAAATTGTTGGATCAGGTGATGAAAGTTACAGAGAGGGTCATAGCCCAACTAATTAGAGAAGGAGTTAGTTTAGATGAGATGCAGTTTGGTTTTGTGCTATGAAGAAGTAGTACCACTGATGCTATATTTTTAGTAAGGCAGCTTCAGGAGAAACTCTTAGCCAAATATAAACCTCTGTACTTGGCTTTTGTTGACATGGAGAAAGCCTTTGACAGGGTCCCCAGATCCTTTATCTGTGGAAACCAGGGATAGATGAGTGATTGGTGAAAGCTGTACAAGCAATGTACAGTGATGCTGTCAGTATGATGAGGGTTGGAAATGAGTAAAGAATTCAGGATTCACCAAGTGGGGGTTCACCAAAGATCAGTCCTCAGCCCTCTCTTGTTCATCACAGTCCTCCAAGCAATAACAGAGGAATTCAAGACAAGCTGCTCATGGGAGTTTCTCTATGCTGACGACCTTGTTCTTATAGCTGAATCACTTCCAAAACTAGAGAAGTTTCAGGTGTGGAAGCAAGGTCTAGAATAGAGTCAACCTAGCAAAAACCAAAATCTTAGCAGACAAAACACAAATCCCCTCTGGTAAGGGCATAGGCATAAATTCCATAACATGTGCTCAGTGTAAGCTATGGCTTCATAATAGGTGCAGCAATATCAAAGGAAAGTTAACAGGGAAAATAGCTATTGTGTGTGGTGGGTGCACAAGCACAATTAACAATAAAACTGTGTAGAAAATAGTCTCCATCAAATGCCAAGGGGAAAGCTAGAAGTAGTTGATAGCGTCCGTTATCTAGGTGACCAAGTCAGTAGCAGGGGTGGATGCTCCAAGAGCATAGGTGTTAAAATAAGAATAGGTTGGGCAAGGGCCTTTCCCTCAGAGTGAAAGGCAGATTACATGATGCCTGTGTATGAACAGCCATGTTACACAGCAGTGAAACATGGGCTATGACTGCCGAGGACATGTGTAGCCTTGAAAGAAACGAAGCTAGTATGCTTTGCTGGATATGTAATGTTAGTGTGCATGTATGACAGATTGTAAGCGTCTTTAGAGAAAAGCTGGGCATAAGAGGCATCAGATGTAGGGTACAAGAGAGACAACTGCATTGGTATGGTTATGTGATGTGTATGGATGCGGACAGTTGTGTAAAGAAGTGCCAATCTCTACCAGTGGAAGGAAGCTGTGGAAGATGTGGGATGAGGTGGTGAAGCATGATCTTCAAACGTTGTGCCTCACAGAGGCAATGACTAGTGATATACCATGCTTGAGATGACCCATCATGCCAATTGAAATCATAGCTTCAGTCGTTGTTGGTGTCATGTAACTGGCACCTGTGCTGGTGGCTCATAAAAAGCACCTTTTGAGTGTTGAGCCTCATGGATGCAATGTGGCCAATGTTGGTGTCACATAACTAGCACCCATGCTGGTGGCATGTAAAAGGCAAATTCCAAGCACTGGGCCTCATGGAAGCAATGACAAATGACCAAGACCTTTGGCAATACGCTATGCTTG
>NC_068994.1:27157314-27157583 GCF_001194135.2 Octopus bimaculoides
CCTCATGGAAGCAATGACAAATGACCAAGACCTTTGGCAATACGCTATGCTTGAGAAGAAGACACATCAAGCCAAATGAAATTATAGTCGTAGCAGATATTGGTGTCATGCAAACTGACACCTGTGCTGGTGGCACGTAAAAGCTCCCGTTACACTCTGAGAGTAGGTCTGATGCAGCCCCTCAGCTTACCAGTCTTGGTCAAACTATCCAACCCATGCCAGCATGAACAGCAGATGCTAAATGATGATGCTAAATGATAATGATATAT
>NC_068994.1:27157700-27158299 GCF_001194135.2 Octopus bimaculoides
ATATATATATATATATATATATATATAAAACACACACAACCACATATATATATAAACTCCTTTGTCTCTCTGATCTCAATGCATTCTCAAACAGCTCAACCAAATCAAATCAAATTTTACATGGTAATATTATGAGGCCCCATAAGTGTCAACATGTAATTTTGGGGGATTAAAACAATGCAACATTGGCACTGGTTCTGTATTACATCTCAAAACTCGAAAAATAAAAGTGAAACATTTGACAGTAAGAGTTATAAATAGTTTCACTTTTATATTGTTTCACTTTTAATAGCCTCACTTTTATTCTTTCACTTTTAATAGTATCACTATGTATATATATATATATATATATATATATATACATGTAGGTGGAGGTGCAGTGACCCAGTGGTTAGGGCAGCGGACTAGCAGTCATGGGATCATGGTTTTGATTCCCAGACAGGATGTTGTGAGTGTTTATTGAGCGAAAAACCTATGTATTTATATATATATGTATATCTTTCTATATATATGTATGTATGTATATCTTTGTATATATATGTATATGTATATATGTATATGTGTGTATATATATATATATATATATATATATATATATA
>NC_068994.1:27158464-27161089 GCF_001194135.2 Octopus bimaculoides
TGTGTGTGTGTGTGTGTGTATATATATATATATATATATATATATATATATATATATATATACACACACACTGTAGCTTCAGATCGACCAAAGCCTTGTGAGTGGGTTCATACACGGAAACTGAAAGAAGACTGTCGTATATATGTGTATGTGTGTTTGTGTTTGTACCCCCTCCATCGTTTGACAACCAATGTTGCTGTGTTTACATCCCCATAACTTAGCAGTTCAGCAAAAGATGCCGATAGAATAAGTACTTGGCCTACGAAGAATAAATCCTGGGGTCGATTCGTTCGACCAAAGGCAGTGCTCCAACATGGCTGCAGTCAAATAACTGAAACAAGTAAAAAACTATGCTAGTATTATATATAAAACATATATTTTATAGATTTATATGCTCAGGCTTGGCTGTGTGGTAAATTCACTTCCCAACCATATGGTTTCTGGGTTCATTCCCACTGTGTAGCACCTCAGGTAAGTGTCTTTTGTTATAGCCTTGGGCTAACCAAAACCTTGTGAGGGGATTTGATAGACAGAAACTGAAGGTAGCCTGTCATATACACACACACATATATATATGCATATATATTTATCTTTGTGTCTGTGTTTGTTCCCTACCACCACTTGACAACCCGTGCTGGTGGGTTTATGCCCCATTAATTAGTGGTTCATTAAAAGAGATCAATGGAATTTGTACCAAGCTTAAAAAAAGTACTGGGATCAGTTCACTCCACTAAAAATTCCTCAAGGCAGTGCCCTAGCATGGCTGCAGTCTCATGACTGCAACAAGTAAAAGATAAAAGATGACAGTTGAATCAGAAAACTTTCTGTGCTGTAGATATGAGCGAAAAGATAAACAGAATAGCATAGACAATGTCAAGAATAAGAAATTGCAAGTACCGTAAAAACCCATGTAGTTTATGCACTTTTTTACACAAAAATAAAAATAAACTTTGTGGGGTGCATAAATTACTTGAGTAGATTGTTTCCAGAACTTTTTTAAAATTCTGTTGTTGAAAAAAACATCTACAAAACGTAAAAATTCGTACTGGAAGTTGACTCATTTAATGTCAGAATAGGTTTTTACAGAAAAAACAGTGGCTTAAATATGCATAATGAAGTTGACTTTTATTTATGCTGGATGGTATAATGCTTACTTTTTCTATATAAATTTACTAAAAACCATTAAACACTTAACTAGTCTTTGAAGTCTGACGTTCATGCTGGTAAACACGGTCTAGGCCATATTTTACATTAATTGGAGTTTCTATCTATCACAATGGAGCACCTATTTAATTTCTCCTTCGCAGTAAATGATTCAAAAGTTCTGCTCATACTGACAATAATGGTAATGACTGCTTGACATTCTATGAAAGGGATTAAAATTTTGATATCAAAGATTCTGACTAGAATAGGCGGAAAAGAATTCTGTTTACATAATCAGTTTGATCGGTCACCTTCCTCTGTCAGTTGAGTAAAGTGTCATCCAAGCTGATGTAATTAAACTTAATTTGCAACAGCTGCGTATTTATCAGCTTTGTTTTTGTTGATAATTCTCATCAACAACTTTTCCTGTGATTGTGATTTGAGAAGACATACAGCAGTATGCTAAAGATCGGACATAATCTCTTGTGGGCAAGGAATGTAAAATAAATTTTATGATAAACAACACAAACACTTTGTAATTTAGTAGCTTTCAATGTGATACCTGTTAAACAGAAATTATTTTTATTTAATGAAAATTTAATAAAATCTGATCATAAGTGAGTGAAACTATGCTAAATACAACTAAATTGAAAACCTTTTTCCCCTGGCTATATTGGCAATTCTGAAAACTTTTTAGGTGCAAATTTTACATGAGTAGAAGCTTTTTTTAACATATTTTATCCTGAAAATCACATACATAAATTACACAGGTGCACAAATTACATAGGTTTTTAGGGTAATAAAAATAGAATATAAGTAAGCTTAAAATTAAAATTAAAATTAGAATTAAAAATTAAAGTTCAAATTAAAATAAATAAATGAAAATATACTTATAATAAAGAAAGAAAGAGAAAGGAATGGAAAATAATGGAAGAGAAGGGAGAGAAGCAAAGCTACTGTGAGAGAGGAGAAAGAAGAACAAGGAGGAAAGAAAGAGAATAAGTTGGGGTGAAGAAATGATCTAGAATGTTAGTTATGTATGTATGTATGTATGTATGTATGTATCTATGTGACAAGAGAATTGACAAAAACCAGGAATTTCCAAGGCCTCAGGTTTTATTTCGGAGATTTCCTTCTCCTAGGTAGATTACCAACCAAGGTTAAAGAGCTTCTACCTGCCCATGAGGTAAGCCGTCCCATTCCAGACACCTAACCGACACTCAGACACTCTGTAAAGTGATCAAATATCACTCCGGTGACCGATGTGGAGCAGCTCATCAAAAAAAATAAATAAATAAATAAAATTAAAAAAATAAATAAATAAATTTTTAAAAAATAAATAAATTAAATAAATAAATAAATAATAAAAATATATATATATATAAATAAAATATAAAAGATAAAAAATAGTATATATATAAAATTAAAATTATTCATATATACATATTTACAGACATTCACACACATATACACACCCATACA